>NC_060179.1:33801132-33936046 GCF_021184085.1 Oncorhynchus gorbuscha | reverse complement strand
ACAAACAACAGCAATACACTTCCTTTTACAGGCAGGCATGTGAACTAAATCAATTTGCATATTTACCAAAGGGCCCCGGGGGACTGGTAATTCCCCCTTTAGACAAAAAACAACAACACTGCTTGTTAAATCAATATAACAGATAAAATTAGAATCACAACCCTTGATGATTCCACCTTAACTTAATTGTATCCCAAAAGGTAATTCAAGGACTAGAGACAGGTGTCCCTCATTCAGGGGCAGCGCTTTCTCTCTGTCGTTCTCATGGTACGAATCACACATAGGACTATTTATTAAGTATAAACTTCTTCCTAATTATTAGTGTTTACATAGTCCATTTAAATCTCACCCAATGTCTCTTGTCTATCTAGTAAGGGTGACCAGGCTTCACCAGAAAGTCAGAACAGAGGTCAGAAGTCATTCAACCCCATTAAGTGGGTGTTTCTTTCCCTGTCCCTCAGAAATTATTTAAATATATTTCAAACATTTTGTAAATCAGGTTTATGTAGGGTTTTTCAGTATATTTCTTATCAAGAGAATGTACATTTGTGCAACCAAAACTCGGACATTAGATACTTCAGAAAATGTTGTGTGTGGTAAAACGTAGGATAAAAACAAACAAAATGACCAGGCCTTACATAATTTGAGAGCTCCCTTAACAACCGTTCCTGGGTACCTTTATACTAACTGTTCTCCCAAGGCACCTGCCTCAGAAAGCATTTCAAAGGGAAAGATACAGAATCATTGTTAAACTGATCAGAAAACTTGATAGTGGACATTCCATAAGTCTTGTGTCACGTTCTGACCTTTATTTTCTTTGTTTTGTCTTTATTTAGTATGGTCAGGGCGTGAGTTAGGGTGGGCAGTCTATGTTTGTGTTTCTATGTTTGGTTTCTGTTTCGGCCTAGTATGGTTGTCAGTCAGAGGCAGGTGTCGTTAGTTCTCTCTGATTGAGAATCATACTTAGGTAGCCTGGGTTTCACTGTTGATTTGTGGGTGTTTGTTTCCTGTGTCAGTGTTTGTGCCACACGGGACTGTTTCGTTTATACTCACTTTGTTATTTTGTATTCTGTCATGTTCAGTTTATACTATTAAAACATGGACACTTACCACGCTGCGTTTTGGTCTGATTCCTGTTACTCCTCTTCAGACGAAGAGGAAATGTGTCATTGCAGAAACACCCACCAACAGAGGACCAAGCGGCGTACTAATGGGCAGCAGAAACAGCGGCCGAAGACACAGGACTCATGGACTTGGGAGGAAATTCTAGACATGAGAGGACCCTGGGCACAGCCAGAGGAATATTGCTGCCCCAAAGCAGAGCTGGAGGCAGAAAAGGCAGAGAGGCGCTGGTATGAGGAAACATGGCTGGCATGGAAGCCCAAGAGTTAGCCCCAAAAATGTATTGGGCGAGGTATACAGGGAGTGTGGCGAGTTCTGGTAGGAGACCTGCGCCAACTTCCCGTGCTTACCGGAGAGCGAGAGGGACCGGACAGGCACCGTGTTATGCGGTGGAGCGCACGGTGTCCTCAGTGCGTGTGCATAGCCCGGTACGGTAATTCCAGCTCCTCGTATTGGCCGGGCTAGAGTGGGCATCGAGCCAGGTGCCATGAAGCCGGCTCTACGCATCTGGTGTCCAGTGGGCCGGCGTACATGGCACCAGCCTTACGCATGGTCTCCCCGGTTCGCCAGCACAGCCTGGCTACGAGGAGCATTCAACCAGGTAAGGTTGGGCAGGCTCGGTGCTCAAGAGCTCCAGTGCGCCTGCACGGTCCGGTCTATCCGGTGCCACCTCCACACACCAGCCCTCCGGTGGCAGCCCCCCGCACCAGGCTGTCTCTCCGTCTTCTCCCTACAGGTGCTCCCGCCTGTCCAGCGCTGCCAGAGCCTTCCTCCTGCCCAGCACTGTCAGAGTCTCCCGTCTGTCCTGAGCCTCCGGAGTCTCCCGTCTGTCCTGAGCTGCCATTCAGCCAGGATCCACCAGAGCCGCCAGTCAGCCAGGATCCGCCAGAGCCGTCAGTCAGCCAGGAGCCGCCAGAGCCGCCAGCCAGCCAGGGGCCGCCAGAGCCGCCAGCCAGCCAGGAGCCGCCAGGGCCGCCAGAGCCGCCAGCCAGCCAGGAGCCGCCAGAGCCGCCATTCAGCCAGGATCTGCCAGAGCCGTCAGTCAGCCAGGATCTGCCAGAGCCATCAGTCAGCCAGGATCTGCCAGAGCCGTCAGTCAGCCAGAGCCGTCAGTCAGCCAGGCGATGCCAGAATCGCCCTTCACTCCGGAGCTGCCGGAGTCTCCCGCCTATTTGGGACCCATTTCTAGGGTCCTCAGTCCAGGGTCGGTGGCGAGGTTCGCCGCTTTAAAGAGGCCACGGAGGCGGACGAAGAGGCGCACTAGAACTAAGGTGAAGTGGGGTCCATGTCCCGCGCCAGAACCCAGACCCTTCCCTATAGGTTCAGGTCTTGCGGCCGGAGTCCGCACCTTTGGGGGGGTACTGTCACGTTCTGACCTTTATTTCCTTTGTTTCGTCTTTATTTAGTATGGTCAGGGCGTGAGTTGGGGTGGGCAGTCTATGTTTGTGTTTCTATGTTTGGTTTCTGTTTCGGCCTAGTATGGCTCTCAATCAGAGGCAGGTGTCGTTAGTTGTCTCTGACTGAGAATCATACTTAGGTAACCTGGGTTTTACTGTTTGTTTGTGGGTGTTTGTTTCCGGTGTCAGTGTTTGTGCCACACAGGACTGTTTCATTTATATTCACTTTGTTATTTTGTATTCTGTCATGTTCAGTTTATACTATTAAAACATGGGGGCCACCATTGTTCCTGTTCCCAAGAAAGCTAAGGTAACTGAGCTAAACGACTACCGCCCCGTAGCACTCACTTCCGTCATCATGAAGTGCTTTGAGAGACTAGTCAAGGACCATATCACCTCCACCCTACCTGACACCCTAGACCCACTCCAATTTGCTTACCGCCCAAATAGGTCCACAGACGATGCAATCTCAACCACACTGCACACTGCCCTAACCCACCTGGACAAGAGGAATACCTATGTGAGAATGCTGTTCATCGACTACAGCTCGGCATTCAACACCATAGTAGCCTCCAAGCTCGTCATCAAGCTCGAGACCCTGGGTCTCGACCCCGCCCTGTGCAACTGGGTACTGGACTTCCTGACGGGCCGCCCCCAGGTGGTGAAGGTAGGCAACAACATCTCCTCCCCGCTGATCCTCAACACGGGGGCCCCACAAGGGTGCGTTCTGAGCCCTCTCCTGTACTCCCTGTTCACCCACGACTGCGTGGCCACGCACGCCTCCAACTCAATCATCAAGTTTGCGGACGACACAACAGTGGTAGGCTAGATTACCAACAACGACGAGACGGCCTACAGGGAGGAGGTGAGGGCCCTCGGAGTGTGGTGTCAGGAAAATAACCTCACACTCAACGTCAACAAAACTAAGGAGATGATTGTGGACTTCAGGAAACAGCAGAGGGAACACCCCCCTATCCACATCGATGGAACAGTAGTGGAGAGGGTAGCAAGTTTTAAGTTCCTCGGCATACACATCACAGACAAACTGAATTGGTCCACTCACACTGACAGCGTCGTGAAGAAGGCGCAGCAGCGCCTCTTCAACCTCAGGAGGCTGAAGAAATTTGGCTTGTCACCAAAAGCACTCACAAACTTCTACAGATGCACAATCGAGAGCATCCTGGTGGGCTGTATCACCGCCTGGTACGGCAACTGCTCCGCCCTCAACCGTAAGGCTCTCCAGAGGGTAGTGAGGACTGCACAACGCATCACCGGGGCAAACTACCTGCCCTCCAGGACACCTACACCACCCGATGTTACAGGAAGGCCATAAAGATCATCAAGGACATCAACCACCCGAACCACTGCCTGTTCACCCCGCTATCATCCAGAAGGCGAGGTCAGTACAGGTGCATCAAAGCTGGGACCGAGAGACTGAAAAACAGCTTCTATCTCAAGGCCATCAGACTGTTAAACAGCCACCACTAACATTGAGTGGCTGCTGCCAACACACTGTCATTGACACTGACCCAACTCCAGCCACTTTAATAATGGGAATTGATGGGAAATGATGTAAATATATCACTAGCCACTTTAAAAATGCTACCTTATATAATGTTACTTACCCTACATTATTCATCTCATATGCATACTGTACTCGATACCATCTACTGTATGCTGCTCTGTACCATCACTCATTCATATATCCTTATGTACATATTCCTTATCCCCTTACACTGTGTATAAGACAGTAGTTTTGGAATTGTTAGTTAGATTACTTGTTGGTTATCACTGCATTGTCGGAACTAGAAGCACAAGCATTTCGCTACACTCGCATTAACATCTGCTAACCATGTGTATGTGACAAATAACATTTGATTTGATTTGATTTGATGGGCACTTACAACGCTGTGTTTTGGTTCAATTCCTGTTCCTCCTCTTCAGACGAAGAGGAAATCTGTCGTTACATCTTGGAAGAAAGTAAATAAAAAATTGAATCAGTCCTAAAAATTCTTAATCTTAATTGAGTTTACTGCATCTTGGGCAGGGAGTCTCGATTAAACCATGCGTATACAGAATTATACTTCAGACACATCAGATGATACAGTGTCCTGACAAGCGGAATAGGCACCTTCTAAAGTAAAAATCCCAGAGCCCCTCTCTTCTAATCTTATAATTTTGTACCTGTTGGATAATAATTTTGTACCTGGGACATAAACTAGTCAAAATATGAAACCTGTTGTTTAACAAATCTGCTTCGACCTTCAAAATGTTGGTGCTAGCTTATCAGCTCAATATTCGGTACTAAAACATTTACTTGGAGCCACTTCAATTCTGGACACAGTTCCATGTAATCAAAACAAATTATTGTTTTACAAGACATTACCTTCTAACTTAAATCACTGGTGCTACCCAAACTATAGAATTCAGTAATAATAATTTGAAAATGTCAAAAATGTCTCTTATTCAATTATTTAAACCAAATGTCCCACTCTGTCCCTTACATCCTGTTTGAGTTCAGTGAGTACTACTTATTTTCCACAGGAAGCTTATCTTAAGTCGCTTTGGATAAAAGCGTCTGCTAAATGGCATATATTATTATTATTATCTTTAACCCAAATAACAGATGGCGGCCTCTAATTTAATATCAGTCCCAATGCTCAATCCCTCTGTTTGTCATGTGACCTTTGATTGAAACATTTAATTTTACTTTTACAAATTACTAAGACATTGCATTACTAGAGTGCTATCTGAAAGCTACTAACTTTACCATTCACTTTGTTACTTTCACTAGTCTCCATATCTGTTTCCTTCAACTAGGACTCCCTTCTTCCCCATAGGAAGACGTTCTCAATCTCTACTGCTAATATAGTCGGATCACTCTCAAACAATGGTCTGCTTTTCCCCCTATTGCAAGGTTTAAATACAAAACAAACATGATAACTTTCTCCAGATCGGAAGGCATTGTTTTATCTTTAGTCTACCCTAACAGTTTTACTCTATGTATTTTTTACCAATTTCTGTTGGATATTCACTTTCTGCGTCACACTTATTAAATGTCTATTATTTTAAGATTAACATGTAATGCGCTAAATTTATAAAATGCTTCAGCCAATTCAGAAGGGAAGAGAAAATTTGGAGGGAGTTTCCTTTTTTAAGGTAGCTCTCAAGACTAGAGTCTCATTCTGGGATCAACTTTCACAATAACTGGGCTGGCACTGTCTATGAGTCACAATAGGTGGTGTTCTCTGTCCATTCTAAGTCTCTACCTAGCAAGTTCAACTCTAGTAACCCATTATACATTCACACATTGTTACTTTATCAAATCTAGTAACCCATTATACTATACATTTATCTTAATACTTTTTACACCACTTACGTGTGGGTGTACAAGTTGTATATTATTATATTTTTTCTATTTCTACTTCATCAAATCTCGAAACCCATTATACTCTTCATATGTTACTTTATCTCTAGTAACCGATTATACTTCCTTTCCACTAGTGTTCTCTAGTAACAGCATATTCAGGAATAGTACTTTCTCCTTTTTTATCTCCACATACATAATAATGTTTTACCATCAAACTCCACTGATGAGACATGTTATCCTCGTTATCCTCGTTATCTCTAATGAGTCATGTTACCCTCTGAGACATGTTATCCTAATTACTACTGAAACATGTTATCCTCTGAGGCATGTTTCCATCGAATGAGATCCTGAGACATGTTATCCTCTACCTGTAGAGCCGACGGCGGTGGTGGACTTAGGTATTTACATCCACACCACCCAGTGTGCATCTTCAACCGTTCTAAATGCCTACAATAACAATAATACTTGTGTTATTATCAGTGGTTCAGACCACGTAGACTTTTCTATTGTTACATCCTATGCACCATATGTATCTTCAACGGTTCTTGACGCTACTTCCTATACATATAAAACACCCTGTGCTCAAAAAGACCTCGTGCTAGGAGTCCCAGACTATGATGGGCAGTGGTGGATGAAACCCCTAGATAACAGAACCGTAGATAATGTCATAGATTGAAAAACTCAGCTCTCACAGAACTGGAAAACTCAGCTCACACAGAACTGGTTGGGGTATTCAGACCTCTTTCACACCATGAGCTAGTCCTCTGACAGCTCTCATTCACTCAGTACTTAATTGTTAAATTTCAAGCCTCTTATTATACAAATTTCAATCAGCTTATTATACAAATTTCAAACCTCCTTGTTATCCAAATTTCAATCAGCTTAATATCCAAATCCTTTCCACACTCACACTTTCATATCTTCATTCACTTAGTATTATTCCCAAACACACTCGGTATTCTCCTTTATTACACCGTGTGCATCATCAAAAATTCTCTGTTGTTACTTCCTATGCACCATATACTGTACACTACCGTTAAAGGTTTGGGGTCACTTAGAAATGTCCTTGTTTTTGAAAGAAAACCTTTTTTTGTCCATTAAAATAACATCAAGTTGATCAGAAATACAGTGTAGACATTTTTGATGTTGTAAATGACTATTGTATCTGGAAACAGCTGATGTTTTTATGGAATATCTACATGGGTGTACAAAGGCCCATTATCAGCAACCATCACTCCTGTGTTCCAATAGCACGTTGTGTTAGCTAATCCAAATATATAATTTTAAACAGCTAATTGATCATTAGAAAACCCTTTTGCAATTATGTTGTGCACCAGGGCCTCACACTCATCTTTCTATTCTGGTTAGAGCCATTTTGCGCTGTTCTGTGAAGGGAGTAGTACACAGTGTTGTACGAGATCTTCAGTTTCTTGCCAATTTCTCGCATGGAATAGCCTTCGTTTCTCAGAACAAGAATAGACTGATGAGTTGCAGAAGAAGTTCTTTGTTTCTGGCCATTTTGAGCCTGTAATCGAACCCACAAATGCTGATGCTCTAGATACTCAACTAGTCTAAAGAAGGCCAGTTTAATTGCTTCTTTAATAAGCACAACAGTTTTCAGCTGTGCTAACATAATTGCAAAAGGGTTTTCTAATGATCAATTAGCCTTTTAAATGATACATTTGGATTAGTTAACACAACGTGCCATTGGAACCCAGGAGAGATGGTTGTTAATGGGCCTCTGTACGCCTATGTACAGTTGAAGTTGGAAGTTTATATACACCTTAGCCAGATACATTTAAACTCTGTTTTTCACAATTCCTGACATTTAATACTAGTAGATATTCCCTGTCTTAGGTCAGTTACGATCACTACTTTATTTTAAGAATGTGAAATGTCAGAATAATATTAGAGAGAATGATTAATTTCAGCTTTTATTTCTCTCATCACATTCGCAGTGGATCAGAAGTTTACATACACTGAATTCGTATATTTGGTAGCATTGCCTTTAAAATATTTAACTTGGGCCAAACGTTTCGGGTAGCCTTCCACAAGCTACCCCACAATAAATTGGGTGAATTTTGGCCCATTCCTCATGACAAAGCTGGTGTAACTGAGTCAGGTTTGTAGGCCTCCTTGCTCGCGCACACCTTTTCAGTTCTGCCCACAAATTTTCTATGGGATTGAGGTCAGGACTTTGTGATGGCCACTCCAATATCTTGACTTTGTTGTCCTTAAGCCAATTTGCCACAACGTTGGAAGTATGCTTGGGGACATTGTCCATTTTCCTGACTGATGTTTTGAGATGTTACTTCAATACATCCACATAATTGTTCTCCTCATTTTGTGAAGTGCACCAGTCCCTCCTGCAGCAAAGCACCCCCACAACATGATGCTGCCACCCCTGTACTTCACGGTTGGGATAGTGTTCTTCGGCTTGCAAGCCTCACCCTTTTTCCTCCAAACATAACTATGGTCATTATGGCCAAACAGTTTATATTTTTGTTTCATCAGACCAGAGGACATTTCTCCAAAAAGTATGATCTTTGTCCCCATGTGCAGTTGCAAACTATAGTCTAGCTTTTTTATGGCAGTTTTGGAGCAGTGGTTTCTTCCTTACTGAGTGGCCTTTCAGGTTATGTCGATATAGGACTTGTTTTACTGTGGATATAGATACTTTTAACCTGTTTCTTCCAGCATCTTCACAAGGTCCTTTGCTGTTCTTCTGGGATTGATTTGCATTTTTCACACCAAAGTACGTTCATCTCTAGGAGACAGAACGCATCTCCTTCCTGAGCGGAATGATGGCTGCGTGGTCCCATGGTGTTTATACTTGTGTACTGTTGTTTGTACAGATGAACATGGTACCTACAGGCATTTGGAAATTGCTCCCAAGGATGAACCAGACTTCTGGAGATCTACCATTTTTTTATTTCTTTTGATTTTTCCATGATGTCAAGCAAAGAGGCACTAAGTTTGAAGGTAGGCCTTGAAATACACCCAAAGTTACGCCTCCAATTGACTCAGATAATGTCAATTAGCCTATCAGAAGCTTCTAAAGCCATGACATAATTTTCTGGAATTTTCCAAGCTGTTTAACGACACAGTCAACTTAACGTATGTAAACTTCTGACCCACTGGAATTGTGATACAGTGAATTTTAAGTGAAATAATCTGTCTGTAAATAATTGTTGGAAAAATGACTTGTGTCATGCACAAAGTAGATGTCCTAACCGACTTGCCAAAACTATAGTTTGTTAAAAGACATTTGTGGAGTGGTTGAAAAACGAGTTTTAATGACTCCAACCTAAATATATGTAAACTTCAGACTTCAACTGTAGATATTATTTTTTTAAAACCAAGCTGGAGAGGTCACAGTCAAACTTAGATGCATAAAGTACCGGTCTGATGTGATGGCTCCCCTGCGGCAGTCCTGTTAGTTCTCTTATATACTGCTTACACAGACTAGTTATATTTGCATGATTAGGTTATTCATTAATCATAATTAATTTATCATTAACATTTGGTTCATGCATGTGACCCACCAATACCTCAAGCTGAGAACTTGAAACTGAGATATCCTTTCGTTCTCAAAACAAGGTTTTGGGCATACTGCCAAGTTGCAGATACTGATAGTGAGGATTGTTCAATCAGTCACTTGCATGAACACAGAAATATGTTATTAGAAAAGCAGAAACATAAAATATTCCATCACAGTGTACTGCTGGAATTGTATCATGCACAAGCTCCACCACCGTCTGTAACCTTCAATTCCTGATCACAAGCCACACCAAGTTTTCCTCCGATTGGTGCTTCGGCCTAATCCAGCAGCTCTTTAGAAAGACCAGAGTGAGCACTTTGTCAGAGATTGCTTATGTGGTGATGGACAAGTATTCTGACATAGGTCATCATCTCACAGCTGGTTGGACTGGAGGACTGTACAGTGCTGGTGGAAAGCTATTGCTGGCAACAACACCTGACTCTGTACTTCAGGTCGCTGCTACAGATCAAGCAGTACCAGCACTTCAAGTGAATATCATTCTCATTGCATTGTAGGAAGTTATTCTTATTATCTAAACTTGGGAAGTGAACTGATGTTATGCAGTGTTGTAATGTCTTCTACATTTTTGGGGGTCTATTTTCCTGTTTTACAGCTTCAATGCTCTGGAGCGTGGTGTTGTTTCCAAGGAGCGTTCTGACTCAGTTGGGACCAAGCTTCAGCTTCTGCACAACACTGATGTCCTTCCTCCGATAGATGGTCTGCCTGTACAAGCACCACCTGGAATGGACACAACTAGATAAACGTACTTGTATCTTTTTGAGAAAGTCAGAGAGTTTTGCAAAGAACAGGGCATGGACCTCACATGCCGTGCACCAAAGTCAAGGGCATGACAGAAACTGGCTCTCCGAATATAGATTTCCTTGTTCATTCGTGATGCAGACGGATCACTTCACCACTGGGGGTGAGTTCCCAGTCAAACGGACTATCTGCAGTGCATCTACGCACATTCACATGACTCTCTCCTAACACACGCCATACATTGCTGGTACTACAGTACCTCAAACTATCACCAATATCACTGATATTGTTATTGATATTGTTCTTTTACATACTGTATATTATTTTGTTCTTTCTCTACTGGCATTGACGCTGTGTGTTCTTGTTTTGTTTGTTGATATTGCTACTATACAAATATGCAAGTAACCATTACAATGTACCGTTTATACCTTATGTAGATTCCAATCCACTTAGCTAGAACAGGCTGTTTGGTGTTTATAGCCTCTCTTTCACATGACCCATCAAGTTAGTCTGGTGTGTCTGGGGGTTATTATGGTCATCTATTGTATTTCATGCACATGTGTACATGTCTAGACAATAGTGACCCATCCACTTGTTGCCTGGGGGGTGGTTAGAATTTCTTTCACATAAACCTATCAATTTAGACAAGTGTGTCTGGGTAAGCATCATCTAATGATTATAAAATATTTTCATCTGGACGCATTCGGTTTTTGATACTGCTACTGTAACAGTATAGCTTTAGTCCGTCCCGTCGAACCAGGGACCCTCAGCACACATAGACAACTGACACCCACGAAGCATCGTTACCCATCGCTAGCCATTTCACATCCGTTTACACTCACCCCCCTTTTGACCTTCTCCTTTTCCGCAGCAACCAGTGATCCGGGTCAACAGCATCAATGTAACAGTATAGCTTCCGTCCCTCACCTCGCCCCAACCTGGGCTCGAACCAGGGACCCTCTGCACACATAGATAACTGACACCCGTGAAGCATCGTTACCCATCGCTCTACAAAAGCCCTGGCCCTTGCAGAGCAAGGGGAACAACTACTTCAGGTCTCAGAGCAAGTGACGTCACCCGATTGAAACGCTATTAGCGCGCACCGCCGCTAACTACCTAGCCGTTTCACATCGGTTACACTACTATGCAAGTAACCATTTCACCGTTTATACCGTCTTTATCCTGTGCTTGTGAGAAATACACTTAGATTTGATTAGATATAGGGTGTGTTTTCCAGAGACGGTACTGTGAAGAACAACATGGCCTGCACCAAAGTCAGATTAGGATTTAGGCTAAGGACTAGATAACGTGTATTTTTACCTGGGGCTAAGGCTTAAGAGGGTGTGAACAACGCTGAATGGGTGTAGACAAAGAAGAGCACTCCAGTAGGTGTAAAAAACATCAAGGGCAATTTTCTCAAAAGTGGGGTTACAAGTTTATCAACTTTCAAAGCAGATTTACTTTCCCATTGTTCCTGAACTGCAGTGTATGATATACAATTTTCTAGCTATGTCGTCTACTTTTATCCAATGTAAAAAATACAATTTAAAATGTTGCTACATAAGACTGAAAAGAGGTGATGGGTCACATTTACAATCATATGTTACGTTTGGTATGGTTACATAAGACAGATGATTACTTAAAGCAAACACCAAAGGAGCGTGGGCAGGCGTATAACACGAACATCTAGCAACTCAAAGATTGCGAGTTCAAATCTTATCACGGACAACTTTAGCATTTTTGTTAATTAGCAACTTTTCAACTGCTTACTACTTTTTAGCTACTTTGCAACTACTTAGCATGTTAGCTAACCCTTCCTTTACCTTTTTGGCTAACACTTCACCTAACCTTAACCTTAACCCTTTTAGCTAACCCTTACCCTAATCCTAACCCTAACCTCTAACCCCTAACCCTTAGCTAACATATGCAAGCTAGCTAACATTAGCCAACTAGCCACCTAGATAGAATTTGTAACATATCATAAGTTTTTCAAAACCGTAACATATTGTATGTTTTTCAAATTCGTAACATATTGTACGTTTTGCAAATTCGTAACATACAATAAGAATTGTAATTCATAACATATCATACAAAATGGGTTATGGACATCCACAAATGAATACGTACCATACGAAACAAAACATATCATACTAAATGGAGTGTCTCTGATTTACGTACAGAATCATATGAAATGAGCTGAGACCAGGTTGTACCTTTTAATATTTCATTGCAATGTATTGCGAATATCATGGCTATACACTGATTTAATTTATCCTTGCTGCACATTGGTTGTGATAAACCTATATCTTGCAGAGTTCACACCAGCCAATTGATACTGATATCTATACCATATTTTTCTCTCATATGATATCCTATAGAGGAGCTCCAAATAGACTGACAGATGGAATGGAAATGAATGAGTTGTATGAATTCTTCAGTAGCCTACAGAAACAATACTGTGAGTAATTATCAGTGTTCTTCCCTAACACACCCTCTCATCTCCCTCTCTGAGGAATCCTCATTCACCGGGACTAGTTTATAGGGGAGTTGATCACAAGAGAGCTCTTTTGGTTCCTTGAAATCACTCACCACCAAATAATTTAATATTAGAGCGCACCACCTTGTAAAAATGAGCAACGCCGACCATTAGCTGTCATCTTCGTCAACAGAAGTGCGAACGTGCTCAGTGGGTTTGAGGTTCGCTGGTCCCATGGGGGGCTTCCTGGGTGTTAGTTTAGCAAATTCAGAGCAGGTATTTTTTTAGAAGGAAGCAGCATCTCACTTCACATGGCGGCGTGTTCTGCCTTGAGCATCTGAAGAGGTCTGGATTCGCAGCAAAGCTCTCTTCTGACTGATACTGATGAAGACGTTTTACCATGGTGCACAGCTGAGGAATCCTTGATCAGATGCAACAGAGGTGAGAACCTCCACGCAACTTTTATCCCCCTTCAGAATGGTGAGTGAGAAAGAAAGAGATGAGATGGAGAGATTGAGAAAAGAGAGCTGTAAATGTAGCAGGCTAGCAGCCTTAGTGCCAGTACTATAAAGTTGGCAGAGGATGTTATTGTAGAAAGGACCACTAATCGTACCCAGTGTAGGGGTTCTGGTTTGCAATTTACAGTAAGGGAATTAGAAAGTTGTAGAGCTTTAAAGAGATAACTTGTGGTCAACATAAGTCATGTCAACCCCTCGACTGTACAAGCAAGAAACACATCCTTGACAGCTGCCCATGCCACAGACTTGCATTGTAGATATCCTTTTGACACAAATACAACATACACGCTCATACTCTCTCTCTCTCATACAAACACACACACATAGACACTCACTCACACTCTTTCACACACACACACACACACACACACACACACACACACACACACACACACACACACACACACACACACACACACACACACACACACACACACACACACACACACACACACACACACACACACACACACACACACACACACACACACGCGTTGTATCCCTGCATGCGCAGCTGCCGAGGGCTGCAGTGCTGACCTCGTGTCCCCCTGCTCCCTCTCCTGTCCTCCTGGCCAGCGACGCCGAGGTTGTGGCGTGACTGTGATTTATCTCCCAGGGTGCAGGTGATCCGTGGCAGCTGCGCAGGAGAGAAGAAATCAATTTTAATGTCACCGCGCAGCTTCAGACGACCGGGCACCCCCAGAGCCCAGGCAATTAGTACTGCTTCCCTCCCTCTACCTCTCTCTCGTTCTGTTTCTTCCTCTCTCTTCCTCTCTGTAGCTATTCATCTTGCTCTCTTGCTCTCTCGCTCTGCATCGCCCTTTTCCTCTTGGTATCTATTAATCTCTCTCTATCTATCTATTTATCTCTCGCTCTCTTTTTTGTCAATCTTCTCTCTCTCTCACTATCTATCTCATTCATTCCCTCTCGCTTTCTTTCTCCATCTCTCTTTCTCTCTCTTCCCATCTCTCTCAATCAAGATGATTATGACAAAGTGCTTTTCCTCTAGATGAGAGAGAGCCAGTGTCTGAGGGGGGGAAATTATGTAAACAATGAAACTGACCTCAGGGGAATGGAACTTGTGGAACGATTCTACACTTAACTTGAGTGGATGAGATCATTGCAAAATCACACACATAATCACAGTTGCCAGATGTTGGATGTGGTTGGAGTCAATATAAGGCATTGGGTTGTAGTTTCCTACACTTATATTTGACAATACAACTTATCTTGTGGACTTAGGGTTAAGGGATAATTCACCCAAATTACAAAATGACATCTCACTGGGCACAGACGTCAATTCAACGTCTATTCCACATTGGCTCAACGTAATTTCATTGAAATGCCGTGGAAACAATGTTGATTCAACCAGTGTGCGCCCATTGGGATTGGTTTCCTTACCCTGTAAGCAGTCTATGGACAAGGCATGACAGCAATTCATGCTTTGGTTTAGTTTCCCTGGCAGCGTTTTCATATTTTAGCATTAGTAGCACAAATCCCATTCAAGTCATGGGACAGACATGAGCATTTAGTCCATAGACTGGAAACCAATATATCATGTTGTAATTTGGGTGAACTACCCCTTTAAGCTCACATAAACTCTAAAATCTCTGTAAATCTATGACTGTGCATTATTGCAATCAAGTTCATTTGGGATATTTTTGACAACCCCTTGTTCTCCTTTCAGTCAAAGTAGTTTGTGTCTTTGAGATTGATACCTCATGAACTAAAAATTATTTCAGCAACAATTAGACATTACAAAGACATCAGTCACTGCAGGATTAACACTCCAAGGGTGTCATTTGGATGACAGAGGTGTCTCTTTACTCAGAACTCTGGAAAGACATCTTTAGACTCCTGAGTGAATCCTTATAGACAAGTGGAATTGACCTCGTCAATTAGTAATAAGCAGAGAGAGGGAAAGTTTCATTGTCGACAGAAAACTCCACTTTTAACAAGTGCAATTCTTAATGACTCAGGGAAATATTTGAAGTGGGAGGGAGCTCAGCATTAATCAAGCCCACCGCAGTGCACTCGCCCGCTCTCCAAAATCAACGACGAGCCTCCCCACTGATGTTCAATAGGTCAAAATGTAATTTTTTCACTGGCAGAGAACCCCATGATGCTGGCTTGTTTTTTAATACAATCTCATTGGCAATTTACTGGGGGGACGTGTCTTGCTGTGGAGATATATTCCTGTGTGGCTTATGTTTATTAGGGCACATAAAGGAAACGTTTTGAAATGATTTGTAACGGAAAACAAAAATGAGAATTTATTATTGGAAAAGTCAAGGTAGTCCCTTCATTTGGTGATGAATGAACACGTCCCTTTTTTCAGGTTGGAGTTTCCCAACCCGATAAAGGGACGTGAACAAAATTGAAAAGTGGGCTAAGGTTTGGTTATGGATTCTACCTACATCATCTCCAACACACTCACCTTTTCAGGACAAGCAGGCAGGACATTGGGAGGATTTCTTATCCGATTAGGATTGGCCAGAGAAGGTTAGTCGCCGGGCGGATGTGACGAGCACATCTTAAGTCAGCCATGATATATGGAGTTGTCTGTTATGACTGTGGATGGCAAATGCAGTTGTGTGTTTCTCTTTATTTGGGTGTTTCTGCTCTTTTTACTCAAAACAATTGTAGTCATGTCAAATATACTATGACGACAGTAAGTTAAAAAGGCAATATAGATATTTTGCTTCTGGGGGTGCAAAAAGGATCCTCAATATGGACAGGAATATTGTTCATAAAATACCTCATTGCACACTTCCCCACAACCGTGAGAAAATATATATACATTTACCTGAAACTAAGGATTTGTGTGATTTCATGAGTTAATACATTTATTAATATTATTGTCACGTCTGCTCCTGCTCCTCCCCTCCGGCGTATTCTGTCAGATCCCTACTGGACTCCCGATGTTGTGGGGGTCGGCTCCCGTATCTTGTGTACTGGGAGGGGTATGGCCCAGAGAAGCGGTGTTGGGTTCCGGTGGAGGACATTCTGGACCCCAACATCATCCGCGATTTCCACAGACCCGCTCCTCGTCCTCGGGGTCGTCCCCCTGGTCGGCGTCGTCCTGCGGCTGTAGCCGCACGTCAGAGGGGTTGGTTACTGTCACGTCTGCTCCTGTTCCTCCCCTCCGGCGTACGACTTCGCCAGAGTACTAACCACCGGTCCTGGGATTCATCGTTACGCACACCTGGCACTCATCATTACGCGCACCTGTGAATCATTATGATTCCCACCTGGACACCATTACCTTCATTATTTCCTCCCATTTATGGGTCACTCTCCCAGGTTCACTCACCAGTTGGCATTGTTCTTGTGTATTGGTGGTATGCCTTATGTTAGTGGCGTGTTCTTGGTTTTGTTGTTTTATTCAAAAGTTTCACCTGCACCTGCTTCTGACTCAACGCCCCATTATTACAATTATATATACGAAACATACAGCCAATACTCAAATCAAAATGTTATGTCAAAAAATAGCAATGGAACTGGACTATCTTTAATTGTCAAATGGTGGAAAGTACTGAGAGAACTTGTTGATAAAATGACATCTTGATGGATCACCAGGCAACACTAGTAGTGCTTGGGGGCAAACAGTATAAGCCTAATTAATTTAATATGTCCATGATAAAATTATATCTAATTAAGATTGGATAACATGTTGTGCATTATAGATCCCTTTTACGCTTGTCTTTATCTTGACCAATCAATCATCACATCAACATGTTCCAATTGGGTTTGTCTTGGTTCATCTTGGTATGAAATAAATGTGTTTCAGTAAGGAGGGTTAAACTACCGCTAATGTTTATGAGTCATCGGTGTCATGTACATTATGTACCTAAAGGCAGAAAGTGGAGGGTCAACCTGGGTTTGTTCCAGTAATAATCACTCATGTTCGCTTTCTGTTGCAAATTGTTTTATGTGGGAACACAACCCAGGTTCTTTATTAAATATGATTATAAACTTGTGCAGTTGAGAGAGACCTCTGGTCAGACATTGATGTGTCATACCAAGAAGAGGAATAATAGGTTCATATCTAAAAATCCTCACCTCAGTCTTTTTATATTAGATCAATGTGTTTGCTTACCAAATCAAGTCAAAAAAAGATTACATTTTCTCTTATTCTGAATTTCTGATATCCTATAGCACCTTCTAGTCCTACATCCTTTGAAATGTACCTACCTCCAAACTAATATTATTTTATTCCTTAGAAAGCGTCCCGAATGGCACCCTATTCGTGCACTACTTTTTAACAGAGTCTTATGGGCCCTTTCCAAAAGAAGTGCACTATAAATCTGGTGCCATTTGGGATAGATCCCTGGTTTTCATTGTCCCGCTGATCACATATTTGAGTAGAAGCCCATCCCTTGGCACTGACACCTGGCATCCGGAAAAATATCTCCTATACCTTCGCTGTCCAGCCCATTCTCTCCCAGTGTGAAATCTGCTAAGGAGGCACATGTGCTATTACAAGGTGCTCCACAGATGTTCGCTTCATTGATTTGTTCATTTATTGTCTGAAGACAAAATGTGATAAAGTAATTAGTCGACTCCCCACACCTCAGCAGCCAGGAGCTTTTGTGTTGAGGACAAATGCTAGCCCCCACTCTCTCGCTCTATCCCCCCTACAAAGCCCCAAAAGTGACAGACGATTAATTAGGGCTGCGACGAATACCTGTATCGCAATATTTTTGTCCATGGCAAAATGAAAACACAAAGCAGATCAAAGTCTTTGGTCCTCTAAATACCTGCTGTATGTAAAATATTATGCGATATACCTTGAAATAAAATGTAACTCTAGATGACAACATAATGATGTTTGTTTCAGGCAGTGGGGTTCTCCTAAAGAAGTTCAATTTGCTTGGTGTTTTGTTTCCTTGCCACTATACTAACGAGTATCTCAATACCGGTATCGTCCCAGCCCTATGATTAATAAAGTAATTAGTCGACTCCCCACACCCCAGCAGCCAGGAGCTTTTGTGATGAGGACAAATGTTAGCCCCCACTCTCTCGCTCTATCCCCCCTACAAAGCCCCAAAAGTGACAGATGATTAATTAGGGCTGCGACGATACCAATATCGCAATATTTTCTGCATGGGAAAAATGAAAACACGAAGCAGATCAAACTCTTTGGTCCTCTAAAAACCTACTGAATGTAAAATATTATGCGATATACCTTGAATTTTTTTTAACTCTAGATGACAACATAATGATGTTTGTTTCCAGCAGTGGGGGTTCTCCTAAAGAAGTTAAATCTGCTTTTTGTTTTGTTTCCTTGCCACTATACTAACGAGTATCTCAATACCGGTATCGTCCCAGCCCTATGATTAATGGCAGTTATGGTTTCTCTGGTGAGAGTCAATACGCAGAACTGACAGGTTTGTAGAGGAAGGCGTTTTTCTCTTGTGAGTGTCATTTCCCTGTGTTCTTTGAAAGGGGTGCATTCCAGAAGAAACAGGCCCTTTTCGAAGGTCGTTCCTTCCTCTCGTCCTGGATGAATTCACTGATCTGCCATGGCTGGATTGGTGAAAACTATGTGACAGATGATTGCTGACACCTATCAATTTGTGTTAAGACACGGATTACCAGTACTTCACTGCCCCCAGTTTCTGCTGCAATGTCAATGTCCTCTTCTGTGAACTCTGTAAGGATCTCCAAAGGGTTTCACCAGTTCATTTTTGCAATGATGCCAAGCTATTTTATGGCCCAGACCATAAAACCATTTACATTGTTTTACATAGGTTGTACAGCGTCTGTATGTTTGTGTAACCTATGATAGTACAATATCATTGCCGAGAATGTATACAAGCCTAAATCTTTTCTTAGAACAGACAACTGTGTATTTTTAAAAACTATATCTGAATGTCATATTTTTTATGATGATTCTACTGTTTTGGAAAAGAGTATTGGGATACGTTTCTGAGCAAAGACCAAACTCATGACATTGCAGAGGTTCTCATGACATTGTAGATCTTAGGGATAAGTGTCTACTGTGAGGACCCTTGCATTCTCTATCAGGCCTATTACTGACTCGTCTACTGCAGGAGAGTGACGGTGTTGTGAGCTAAGATTGAGTTGTAGTTGTTGCTCTGCACTAAGCTTGGCAAGTAAGGCTAGGAACTGTCTAGCTCAAACTAACACACCTGACTCCAATAATCAACTAATCAGGATCTTATGTTTAGAATGCACTTAGCTTAGTCTAGGGATTGGAAAAAAGTGGTGTGACACCTCACAGGCCCCTGAGGACTGAGGTTGAATGAATGTTTGTTATGTTGAGGAACGGAACGGTTTGGACTGAATGACACGTTTTCCCAAAACATTCTTGTACGTTCTTGAACAGAATTTGAGATACGTTTCCTCCATTGTGGCTTTAAGCAATGAGTGACGTATTTAAATGGTGGTGCATTTTGAACGCAAAACCTAACACCTCCCTGTTTTTCAACTGGTCGTTCAGTACAGCACTGTTTCCGTTCAATTGAACGTTCTATTGTGTTTTTTTGTACTGAATGCAGCCCTGGAGTTGCCCATCCCTGGCTTGTTAATGTAGGAACTCTCCTTGGTCCTGACTGACTGAACGATTGGCTAAGACAATAAAGAATGATAGAAGCCTCTAGTTGCCAAAAGGCCGTTTAGCATGGTCAGCACCATTTTTATTTTATTTATTTGAATTTTTATTTAACCTTTATCTAACTAGGCAAGTCAGTTAAGAACAAACTCTTATTTACAATGACGGCCTACCAAACCCGGACAATGCTAGGCCAATTGTGCGGTCCCTATGGGACTCCCAATCACGGCTGGATGTGATACAGCCTGGATTCGAACCAGGGACTGTAGTGATGCCCCTTGCACTGAGATGCAGTGCGTTAGACTGCTGCACCACTTGTGGACATTGAGGGTTCCATCACGCTTCCACTATTTTAAAGTAGTCAACGTTATCAGCTAGGTGGGGATTCCTATGGCTTGTAGCATCAATGGCGCTGCGCATGCTGTCACAGACGCTATAATGGAACAGATATAAAGATGTGTCCTCTATCTATCTCTATGGCTTAGACCTACATGTACATGGTGCTGAATGAACAGCAGGACTGGGTGGTTAAGAGCTGTCCAGGGTCCTGAAAGACTACAGGTACTAAACGGAAAGCAAGGCTTTTAACCATATCTTCTCCCATGTTCAATACTTTGGCTGCTACAACCTGCCATTCTTATCTACCATGTTCAAACAAAGATCAGATGTTCTTCAGAGAAACTACTACAGGAAGCTTCTACTGGGTACATCAATGCAACTCGTGGTAAATAGTTAATTGCTGAAGCAAGATCCTAAGGCCATGTTGGCCGCAATACGCTACTTTGATACAGTGAGAGGGCTCTCTTTGTAAGAGGAGACCTTGAAAGGTGAGGCAGAATCTTATTGAGACTGGCACAGGCATAGGTACATTGGATGTCTGCCAACATCAACTTGAAATATGTAATTGTTTGCTGAAGTGACCAAAATGGGTATTCGTCCTCTTGCTCTTCAAAATTCCTCAGTCTGCATTATATTCTGATCTTGTTGAACTATATCCTTTGAAAACATAAATAGCTTATTCTTTATCTTTTTTTGATGTGCATGGACATTCTTTCCCTTGTTAATCTCTCATATCTTTTTGGTTGCTTTTTGTTTTTGAACTTGGAATATGGTAAGCTATCTTTTGCATTAAATCACATGGTTCAAATAGGAATAGTCTACTTAGTATTCTGACTGCACATGGTTCATGTGCACACGCTTGCTGTTTGGGGTTTTAGGCTGGGTTTCTGTAAAGCACTTTGTGACATCAGCTGATGTAAGAAGGGCTTTATAAATACATTTGATTGATTGAATGATTCACAGACAATTATAAACTGTGTGGTTCGAGCCATGAATGCTGATTGGCTGAAAGCCGTGGTATATCAGACCGTATACCACGGGTATGACAAATCATTTAATTTTACTGCTTTAATTGCTTTGGTAACCAGTTTATAATAGCAATAAGGCACCTCGGGGGTACACCACTCCAGCCGCAGCTTGGCCTCGGGAGGGGGGGGGGGTACACCACTCCAGCCGCAGCTTGGCATTGCGCATGGTGATCTTAGGCTTGTGTGCGGCTTCTCGGCCATGGAAACCTATTTTATGAAGCTCCCAACTAACAGTTATTGTGCTGACATTGCTTCCAGAGGCAGTTTGGAACTCGGTAGTGAGTTTTGCAACCGAGGACAGATGATTTTTACATGCTACGCCCCTCAGCACTCAGTGGTCCTGTTCTGTGGGGCCTACCACTTCGCAGTTGAGCCGTTATTGCTCCTAGACGTTTCCACTTCGCAATAAAAGCACTTACAGTTGACCAGAGCAGCTCAAGTAGGGCAGATATTTGTCAAACAGATTTGTTGGAAAGGTGGCATCATGTGACGGTGCCACGTTTAAAGTCACTAAGCTCTTCAGTAAGGCTATACTACTGCCAATGTTTGTCTATGGAGATTACATGGCTGTGTGCTCGATTGTATACCCGTCAGTAACGGGTGTACTTTTGTATACTTTACATAGTGTATGTAGTAAGCATGTGCCATGTAAGACAATAAAATGTGAATATGTGTTGTTTTTCATCAGTGACTAGTTTGAATTAAGAAGAAGCTCGATATAGTCTAATTTTCTGTCATGCTTTAATAACGAACACCTGCCATGGTGACTCAGCCTGCTTCAATTCTTCAACGCATAAGCCTAAATATGCAAAAAGAAATATACAACTTTTAATTTTAACCAAATATTGTATCGTGCGTCGTTTGAAGAAATATATGAAGCTATTTTTATGCAGTATTTAAATTTTACTGATATAGGGGTTTCGTCATTATAGTAATATATGTATTAGGCTACTACTCATTTCATAACATTTGCCTCTTTATAGGCTATAACAGGCGGTGCTTCGTTAACAACGGTGAGCTTGAATAGAACTAGGGAGAAGCTCCGGAATAGAATGCATGAGGATTTCAGGAATATACCTCGCCGAGGCGATAACAGCCGCTCAAATGTTTCTGTTTGAGCTTGTGGTTTTGTTATTACGCTATTATCCAGTAGAAAATATGGAGACGAAATTAAGCAGACTATAGTATTTCGAGAGAGATTGCGTATGACGTAATAGGCTTGACGTTATAGGCCCTACCCATAAGAAAATCAAACCAACAAAGGCTGTATGCAATGTCATCCTTTTGCGCAAATGAAAAATTATTTAAAGAAAACAAATAGAAAATAGAGCCAGATTGTACGCTTATCTCCCTTCTTGGAAAGAGAGATGGTCATTCATTAAACGTATCCATATTAATGCAGGAGCACGCTTTTGAAGTCGAATCTGTATTCCGTTTGGGACAGGAAATACAAATCCGATTCTGATTATATGTAAGCAATATTCGTCAAACAATGTTTTTAGCCTATTTGCTTTACCAATGAATGTTTCATATTGCTTTACAACTTTTTAACATATAGGCCTCAATATTTAAAAAATCACGTGCTAAATGTGTTGTTTTAACACTAGGGCTCATGCCACGCAAAAACCTGTCACCTGCCACTCCTATTCTCGATTCCATGTAATATTTTGCACGGCAATGGACCCGTGTATTAAGATGCTTTTCGGAGAGAGACAGAAGGATTTTTTTATTCGAAATACTGTAGCCTGTTTCAATGTTGCTATTTTTCCAACCCACATTAGCTAAGTCACTTTCAGTTTTAACGCTTTTGCTCAGATAGACAAACAGCAAAAGTTGGTCGGTTGATGTGTCTCCCCTCCCCAAATCAATACTCGAAGCTGTAGTTCTTGCAGGGCTGACCCTTTCTTATTAATAATGCAAAAAGTGTGTGTGTGTGTGTGTGTGTGTGTGTGTGTGTGTGTGTGTGTGTGTGTGTGTGTGTGTGTGTGTGTGTGTGTGTGTGTGTGTGTGTGTGTGTGTGTGTGTGTGTGTGTGTGTGTGTGTGTGTGTGTGTGTGTGTGTGTGTGTGTGTGTGTGTGAGTGTGTGTGTGTGTGTGAGTGTGTGTGTGTGTGTGAATCTTAAATGATTGCTTCAAAGCAATGAATGGACCCAACACCCAAAGACACCTGTCATCATCAGCTATGCCGTTTACACACCACCAATGTATACATTTTTGAGCATAACTAAGAATAGAAGCACACACTTATTTTCAAACATGAACTGTTTTATTTAATATTCTTCATAATTTTAGCAATCTGTTTTTTTATATACCTGGATAATAATCAATCTGTTTTTTAAACTGTTTGGGATAAAGTAGACTCTTATCATCTTTTCAAAATTAATTTGATATACATAGTCTCTTATTTACTTAAATGATTTGGAATAGTCAGGTATTATATGCAACATCCCCAAAACAAACAAACAAACAAACAAACAAACAAAATACACATATTTTTGAAGGCAGTGAAACCGGGTCTATGCCTTGGCAACATCAATAAAAGCTAGCAAAATGTCGCTTCATCCAGCGATTGATTTCGCATTCTGAGTATTCTCGTGCTACTGTTCTTTTGGGATGTATGGTTTCATGTAGGTTATACCCTAGGCCTAGGGGTAGCCTATATTTCTTCATAAATGGATGGTAATGTGCTAACATAGAATGGCAACAGTCATATCACTCTTCAGCCATTGTTTTCGTTCGCTACATTGGCCAAGTTTAAGTCATCGTATTGCCATCATTTTTACGTAATAACCAACCATCAAAATGTATCATTGAATGCCTGTAGTCATTCCTGAGATCTCTTTTTTCATTCTTATTACTATGCTATTTATATTTCTTTTTTTCCTAGGGTGATGGTTATAGACATCATATGAAAGTAGAAATATCAGATCCTCAAACAACCTTTTCGATTTATACTTGGCTCGACATTATAAATTTGGCAAATAAAATAAAATATCTAAATGGTGAGTATAGGAGACCGACCTGGAGCAAATTGCCTTTCTGTTGTTGATTTCGTTGAGGTAAGCGTGTCTCGCATTAGCCTACAGAGTATGAGCAGCTTGCAATCTGCAATCACCTGAAACAACAGGGATGTCTAGTCTAAGGCTACTAATATAAATAATTCATTTGTCGACGTTAATACTATGCCATTCCACGATTGTATGCGGGCAAGGATCCATCAAAATTGTATTATCATTCCAACTCAACACCTGCTAAATATTTAATGTAGTTGACCCCAGGTCAGACAAATATGGTGGAGCAGTCCCAGAAGACGGCCTGCCAATGTCTCTTGCAAAATCAGGTCGCCTTCTCCGGATGAAGTAGCCTATAAATCCATTTTGGGTGTAGATGAATTCAAACGTCTTTTGTTGTGTATTTGTTGTGTGTGGATAGCTAGCACTCGTTTTCTTTTTTTCTTCTTTGTATTTTTTTCCCCGCTTTTTTTTTTTTTTTTTCCTTTCTGCTAAAACGCAAGCCAAGTCACTAAGGCTGAAAGTGCCGTTAGAATCATCGTGAGACCAAAAGGAACTGTGGATTTGGAGGCCCCGTTCCCCCCACCACAGAGTTCAAACAAGCTCCCTCGGAACTCCAAGTTTCTGGACTCCTTTTTGAGCTTCTCCCATAGGTCTGTTGCTCCCTCTTGGCAATCCGCCAGCGCAGTGGTCGCACATGAGTGGAAGTCATCCCAATATCTGCAAATCAAATGTAAATGCAATTAAGAAATGCTTTACGTTATGTTAGCCTACTGTTGACAGCTTGTTTTCTCTCCTTATTGGTTGTCTGTGCTATATTCGAATAGCCTAAGAGTTTGCTTTCAACACAGTTGTAATAATATTAGAAGGCCAAAAATAATTCCACCAATAAATGCCTAATAATAAGAAGAAGAATCCGATTCTATTTTTGTATTATAACCTATAGTCGGTCGAATAGCATAGTCTAGTATTAGCATCTCCCTTGAAGGCTAAACGAAAACCACGTTTGTTGTAAACTACACACTCTGAGAAAGATTCCCTAAAGTCACGTGATTGTATCTAACCGCTCCCTTTTTCAATTTCTCTCTTCTCTCTCAATTCTATTCAAGGGGCTTTATTGGCATGGGAAACATGTGTTTACATTGCCAAATCAAGTGAAATGGATATGCAAAAGTGAAATAAACAATATAAACAAATATTACACTCACACAAGTTCCAAAAGAACAAAGACATTTCAAATGTCATATTATGTCCATAGACAGTGTTGTCGCGATGTGCAAATAGTTAAAGTACAAAAGGGAAAATAAATCAATCTGGGTTGTCTCTCTCTCTCACACGCACGCACGCACGCACACACACACACTCATGCAACCAGCCTGTCTTGCATCAACTAGCTAGCCAAAGTCATCTGCACGAATGCTCGTCCATCCCTCATTCTCACATCCCCAACGTCCAATCACATGCACAGTGGCATTAACATAGTGAGAACAGTGGCTATAATATCCCATTCACACAAAGGCTATACATTTTAAAGGAGCCACTGCTTAATTGTTTTATTCATATTGAGACACCCAGTGGCGCGTGGCTCCCCCTGATCCTGACTCTGTATCTAATCTAATCGAGGCTGTTGATATTGACCCCCTCAACCCCACGCCACGTCGATAGTATATCTCATTGCAATTATGGAGTGAAGTGCGAACAGGGGGGGGGGGGGGGGGGGTAGCCTAGCCTATTAACGTGCTCCTGCTGCCTGCGATTTTCATGATGGAGCTGTCGATTTAAACTGGGGGCTCTACTGCCATCTGGCACCAACCGGTTTGGTATATGGGGTTCAGTGCGCCTGACCCTTTTTGGATTTGATACAATTCTGCATGACCCCGCCCCCTTAAAAAAATGAATTCAACTTACATGCAGATGGTCTGCAGATTTTCCTTCTCGTCCAGCTCCTGTGGATAGTTGGCCATATTATCCCCGAGTTTCAGCAAGCAGTTGGAGAACCCTTTGAATACTGTATCACATTTCCCTGTCGCTCTCACCGCCTGTAGCAAATAAGCTGGAATTGGGGGGGAATGGATTTATTATTTTTTTAGGATAATGTGTTTTTTTTTTCATTCCAACATTCGATAGCATATGTCTTATAATGACCTTATAATGACAGGGTAAGTTAATAGTTGATTTTTATGGTGATTCGTTTTCATTTGATCCAGTTTGTCCATTCATTCATGTATTTTCTTAATTTAGCCTTTTGGGTAGTTTAAATGGGAATGTTTTAAACTTAACCCTATAACGTAATTGTCAAGAAATGTCAAAACATGTTCGCCTAATATAATGCTAGTTTTAACATATCCAACAAATGTACATCTGCATTTGATCATACAATCTGTTTGGAGAAGGCATTGTGTGATCCCAGCCCAGAAAATGTGTGCAACAGCGACAAAGGAGGATGAGGTAATGCACCACCGAGATGGAAAAGGGGGTGTGTTTCTCACTGCATGGCTTTTGTGAGTGAGTGTGTGTGTGGGGGGGGGGTGTTGTGGTACGCTATAGTAAATTGTAGTAATATTTGTGTCTGTGCTTATTCAACCATATTAGGGGCGTTCTCCGTTTATAATTTGTTGAACAGAGAAAATGACAGGGTTTGTTGCTAAACGTCCACGCCTTAAATCCAACCCGTTTGACCCCCTCGTGCTCAATTTTGAGGTTGTCAATGGTGGGACGCACCAAGCATCTCTGGTTCGTTAAGCAAAAGATTCGCTCGATTGATCATTTGTTAAAATGTTGTCCCATGTCGATTGGTTGCAGAATAATGCACCGTGAAGGCTACACGGTTAGGCTATTTATCAATAAATAATAAGGTAACGACAGCGATGGACTTGTTTCATTTAAATTCATCAGTGTAGCCTGGAATAGCCTAGTATTGGGAGCAAATATTAACCACCTCGGTTATGGGTATTTAGGTCTGGGTGATGTGTTCATAATACAGGCATCATTCGTTAATTTGCGTTGTAAAAAAATGTGAGGCTATTGTCATTGCCATCATGCCCTATCGAATCAAGATGTTGCCCACAAGCAATCCAATGACACCAAATATGCTATGCGGAGATGTGTAATAGATTCTGACAAGGTCAAGTAATTCATGAATGTTACTGCGTCTCGAGCAAGCGGATTGCAAATTATTTTTGCAGGGATTTTTACAAAGGAGCAACTCGCGAGATGATATTATCGCACTTGCATTGTAAAATTACACATAGCCCCCATATATTACTTCAACGTGTGCCGCTCTCACTTGGCACAGACCCTGTTTGAAAAATCTCTTGTAAAATGTGGTATCCTAATTATTTTTACACGTGCAATAACAGGGTTGAAATGACTATGCCCTCTATCCCATTTTCATTTAAAGGACCATTTCTGCTAAATGTGTGAAATTAAGACATTGCCTAGAGAATCTATCACACGTGTTTCTCACATGTATCATATAGGCTACCTCAGCTTTCAGCTCCAATAGATAGCTATATAGCTACAGTAGCCTGAATACTACTAACAGTCACACCCACACTAAAGATATAGCTAAAGCAGAGTTAACCCGCAGAAAATGTACACGGCACATAAACATAGAATAAACCCTCAGAATGACCAACTCTGCGGACGACCCAGTCAAAGACAAAACACCTAATATCCAAATGATAAAAACGACTATCCATAGCCTATTACGTTCTCGTTTCGTAGGCTAATGTTAAATGTTAGCGATACCACATCTCAAATAAGCGCTGCAATACATTGATATGGCTAGCCTACATTTTTACCGGACAACGTGACACCATAGCTATAATCGAAATATATCCTCCAAATGGATTAGGCCAAATAGCCCCATATATATAGTTGTTTTCTCTCTATAGTCGCCTACATTATTTTGCTGAATAGAAAGCGCCTTCATCAAAATAAACTACATTTTTAAAGACATTTTATTTTCGTAGACCAAATATAGTCTAATAGTCATATTCGTTAATGAAAAATGATCTAAATCCTATTTGACATTAGACAATTATCATATCGTTAACCTATACTCAATGTATTTCGTTACAAAAAATAAACGATGCACATGCTCGGCACTCATATTTCGAAAGAGCTTGTCTTTAGATGTTGCGTGTCTTTTAGTTCAAATTTTCATTCACAAAGCATGTCAAGTCAAAGCATTTATGTTTAGTCTTTTTTCACAATGGCTCAGCTGCTGAATTATTTATCAATCCCTTGCCACTACAGGATTCTGAGGAGCAGTTGTCTTACATCGGCAGCGTTTGCGTTATGCAATGCAAACGAAACACTGGCCTATTCGTGTCATGTTTGTCATTTATTATCATGTCTTGTCCCTGTGCTCCCCATGCTATTCGTTTCCCTCTGCTGGTCTTATTTGGTTCTTTCCCTCCTATCCCTCTCTCTCCCCCTCCCTCTCTCACTCTCTCGCAAAGCTGTTCCTATTCCCTAATCACATTTAGTCTTCCCACACCTGTTCCCGATTTTCCCCTGATTAGAGTCCCTATTTATTCCTTTGTGATCCGTTCCTGTGCCGTCGGTTCCTTGTTTTGTATTCCATGCTGTAATTGCGTTTCGCCCTGTCCTGTCGTGTTTTTGCCGTGATTGTGTATCACCCTGTCCTGTCGTGTTTTGTGCCTTCTTCAGACGCTGCGTGTGAGCAGGTGTCTCAGTTGACTACGGCCTGCGCCTACCCGTGCAGTCTGTGGCCTTCTCCAGTTTTTCCCCTCTACTATCTAGAGGAATTCAGTTATTCGCTTAATAAACTCGAAGTTACCTGCATAACAGAAGGAACCGATCAAGGAATGGACCCAGCGAATGAGCTCATATTCCATGGTGTTTCTCCTGTTGGTTTTTGTTAAGAAGAAGGGACGGTCCTGCGCCACCCGTAGGGACCTGCAGTCTGTTGCCGCTTTCCAGTTGTTTTTTTCCCCTCTACTATCTAGAGGAATTCAGTTAGGTTTTGAGCATTAATAAACTCTGTTTCTGTTAAGTCGCGTTTGGGTAAATGCTCGGCAGACATTCCGTGGAGAACCTGGCCGCTCAGGTTTCCGACCTCTCTGGACAGTTCCAGAGTCTACGTCTCGTGCCACCTGTTACTTTAATAACCCACCTTGCTACTCCGGGCAGCCCACTGAGTGCCGCTCCTTTCTCACGCAGTGTGAGATTGTGTTCTCTCTCCAACCCCACATACTCTAGAGAGAGAGCTCGGGTTGCTTCATTTCACTCCTTACTGGCCGGGCTCGAGAATGGGGCACAGCTATCTGGGAGGCAAGGGCTGATTGCTCTAACAGATTCCAGAACTTTAAAGAGGAGAGGATTCGGGTTTTTGACCGTTCAGTTTTTGGTGAGGAGGCTTCTAGGGCCCTGGCTTCCTTATGCCAAGGTGAACGGTCCATAACGGATTATTCCATTGAGTTTCGCACTCTTGCTGTCTCTAGTGAGTGGAACGAGCCAGCGCTTTCGTTTTCTGGAGGGACTCCACGCAGCGGTTAAGGATGAGATTCTCTCCCGGGAGGTTCCTTCAGATGTGGAATTGCTCTCGCCATCCGCATAGAACGACGGGTAGATCTTCGTCACCGGGCTCGTGGAAGAGAGCTCGCATCAACGGTGTTTCCCTGCTCCGCAAGACTGAGCCCATGCAGCTGGGAGGGATTCGCATCTCGAATAAGGAGAGGGAACGGAGGATCACCAACCGCCTGTGCCTCTATTGCGGAGTTGCTGGACATTTTGTTAATTCATGTCCAGTAAGAGGCCAGAGCCCATCAGTAAGCGGAGGGCTACTGGTGAGCGCTACTACTCAGTCCTCTTCATCTAGATCTTGTACTACTATGTCGGTCCATCTACGCTGGACCGGTTCTGCCTTGATTGACTCTGGGGCTGAGGGTTGTTTCATGGACGAAGCATGGGTTCGAAACATAACATTCCTTTCAGACCGTTAGACACGCCCATGTTTGCCTTAGATGGTAGTCATCTTCCCAGTATCAAATTTGAGACACTACCTTTAACTCTCACAGTATCTGGTAACCACAGTGAGACTATTTCTTTTTGATTTTCCGTTCACCGTTTACACCTGTTGTTTTGGGTCATCCCTGGCTAGTATGTCATAATCCTTCTATTAATTGGTCTAGTAATTCTATCCTATCCTGGAACGTTGTTTAATGTCTGCCATCCCTCCCGCTCTCCCTACTTCTCAGGAGGAACCTCCAGGAGTGCCGGAGGAATACTATACTCTCTGTCGGCTCCCGAACGTAAGGCTCTCGAGGAATATTTGTCTGTGTCTCTTGCGCCGGTACGTTTCCAAATGACATAACAACGTTATCCGCTTCCTCCTCATCAGCCGAGATTCTGCAGGAGCCAGGTGTTGACCTTGTAAAATCTCGTTCATCAGAGAGGGGGACGAGTGCGGCGTTTAAATCCTTCTGCTCCAACGTTAGACAGGCTTGAAAATCTCACAGATCTACCATAGTGCCTTCTTCTTCTCCGGCCGGGGGTCATCCTAGGGGTTCTTTTTTTGTTATTCCCTCCGTGTTTTAACCTAGACTCTGTCGCCAGGTACTTAACAAGGCATTTTGTCAGGGGTTCTGCATTTCTAAGTTTTTTCTGTTTTAAAAAGATTCATGTTCAGCACGTTTTGTCTCTACGTAAAGGCTGAGAAGTGCTCTTTTCATGTCTCCTCCGTTACTTTTCTCGGTTCCGTTATTTCCGCTGAAGGCATTCAGATGGATTCCGCTATCCAAGCTGTCAGTGATTGGCCCGTTCCAAGGTCACGTGTCGAACTGCTTCGGCGTTTCATTCGTAGGTCAAGTTGCTGCCCCTCTCACAGCTCTTACTTCTGTCAAGACGTGTTTTAAGTGGTCCGGTTCCGCAGGGAGCTTTTGATCTTCTAAAAGAACGTTTTACGTCCGCTCCTATCCTCGTTACTCCTGACGTCACTAGACAATTTATTGTCGAGGTTGACGCTTCAGAGGTAGGCGTGGGAGCCATTCTATCCCAGCGCTTCCAGTCTGATCCTTGCGCTTATTTTTCTCATTGATAACGAACTTAAAAGACCATAAGAACCTCAGTTTGTGATTTCTTACCGTCCGGGTAGCAAGAACACCAAGCCTGATGCCTTATCCCGTCTGTTTAGTTCTTCTGTGGCTTCTACTGATCTCGAGGGGATTCTTCCTTATGGGCGTGTTGTCGGGTTGACAGTCTGGGGAATTGAAAGACAGGTTAAGCAAGCACTCACGCACACTGCGTCGCCGCGCGCTTGTCCTAGTAACCTCCTTTTCGTTCCTGTTTCCACTCGTCTGGCTGTTCTTCAGTGGGCTCACTCTGCCAAGTTAGCTGGTCATCCCGGTGTTCGAGGCACTCTTGCGTCTATTCAGCGCTTTTGGTGGCCGACTCAGGAGCGTGACACGCGCCGTTTCGTGGCTGCGTGTTCAGACTGCGCGCAGATCTGGTAATTTTTTTCTGCTTCTGCTCCTGGTCTTGCTGGGTCTCAGTCTGTTCCCTGCCATCGCATCTCTCCTGTTCTTGTCCCTGCCCTTGCTGTGTCTCAGTCTGTCCCTAGTTCTCATTTTTTTTTTAGAGTAGTACCCTAGTTTCCCTTTTTATCGTTTTCGTTACGGTCCTGAGGAGAGGAGTGGGGTTCTTTCTCGGGACGTGCTGGACCGTTTGATCTATGATTTCCTCCGTTGCTGCCAGTGTTCCTCCTCGAGAGCGCCAGGAGGCGCTCGGTGAGTGGGGGTACTGTCATGTTTGTCATTTATTATCATGTCTTGTCCCTGTGCTCCCCATGCTATTCGTTTCCCTCTGCTGGTCTTATTTGGTTCTTTCCCTCCTATCACTCTCTCTCCCCTCCCTCTCTCACTCTCTCGCTCTCTCTTCTCTCTATCGTTCCGTTCCTGCTCCCAGCTGTTCCTATTCCCCTAATCATCATTTAGTCTTCCCACACCTGTTCCCGATCCTTTCCCCTGATTAGAGTCCCTATTTATTCCTTTGTGATCCGTTCCTGTGCCGTCGGTTCCTTGTTTTGTATTCCATGCTGTAATTGCGTTTCGCCCTGTCCTGTCGTGTTTTTTGCCGTGATTGTGTATCACCCTGTCCTGTCGTGTTTTGTGCCTTCTTCAGACGCTGCGTGTGAGCAGGTGTCTCAGTTGACTACGGCCTGCGCCTACCCGAAGCGACCTGCAGTCTGTGGCCGCTTCTCCAGTTGTTTTCCCCTCTACTATCTAGAGGAATTCAGTTATTCGGTTTTGAGCATTAATAAACTCTGTTTCTGTTAAGTCGCGTTTGGGTCCTCCTTCACCTGCATAACAATTCGTGCGAACGTCCCCGTACACGTTTCCAATCGAAATTACAGGTGCATTCTTATAGAATTTTAAAAAGTAAATACATTTTTTGTTTAAAATCATTTTTTTGTTTGTTTAGAATCTCCTTGATAACGAATTTTAAAAAACGTGAAATGTGACATAGCCTTTGGTTTGTTGTGTCTATTATTTTTGGACGAAATTAGCTCATGCATACCATTGTATATAGCCAGATAATAAACTAATCTCATGCATTCATTGCAATAAAAAAATACAGACTTGTTCCTGGAAGAAACGATCGAACAGTTGATTACAAATAGTTTGCAGGTTAACATTTATCATTATGAATCTTGCCCTGGAGCCAGATCTGTGCGATTTCCGATAGATTAGCCAATTGCAAAATCAAAATTAGCTCAATTCTGAAAAATTACCAATCTGCAGAGCTGCCTCCAGTCCAAGAGTAATGACCTTAAATGCCACCCTGCAAATAGTTTAGCTTTCATTCTTAACAATTCGCTAATCATTGTTGAGTCAAATATAAAACAATAATTCATCGACCGTGAAAGAGTCACTCACCTAACTGAACAGCAAGAAACAGTGAGATATATTTGCCGGACCAAGTTAATCCCATTCTACGTGTGGTAAAACCATTGGCGTATGCAGATCTTAAAAACTTGGAAGGAAGAACGATGTTGAGGTCTGGGCATCACACATAGCCATCAACTTCCAGCAGCATTCACAGACTCTTGCTTTTTCTACGGTTGCCTGTTACACTCACAGTGTGGCGACGAGGAGTGAAATGGTGCACCCCTTGTAAAGCGAGGGCGGTGATGGCTCTTTTTTTTCACTTTCTCCCAATCTCTCGCTCTGCTTCACGCCCACATCGCATGCTTGACGTAGAGGTGACTGTTGGACTCCCCCTTCCTCCCCCTAGCCCACACCTTACACATACAGTCATTAAAAGACCTGTAGTGATATCTGGGTCAAGGGCACACGTGCAACAATGAGACTATGGACTCAGAAGTGACCAAATGCCCCCTTTTCTTTGTGCCATCGACAGAGAACTAATACGAATATGCCAATATTTATCTGATTTGTACATTTGTGGTGTACTTTGTTTATATAATATTTCATCATATGTTTACTATGGACAAAAAATACATATTTTCTGCCAAAAAAAACGCTGTTTATCATGCTACTAGAAATGTGTCCATATGCCTATATGCTATACATTATCCAAGAGTCAAATCGGTGACCTTGCGTTTAGGCTATTATATTCTAAGCTAAGTAAACTCTAATTTCTCACGACAGTCTATGATAGGAAAAGCAGAGGAGTTAGGACAGCCATATATGAGATGTAGCACAGATATAGCTCATTGCATGGGAATGCAATTCTTTATTCATCAACGCAGCAACGCTATCCTGTCTGACCTCTGGAAACGAATGCTGTTAAAATACTTTAATCCAAGTCCAGATAAACTACATATTCTCTCACATTTGACTAATTTGTTTAGTCGTAGGCTATTCTGAAATGCCTATTGGATAGCCCTTGCTGGTACAGAGTGTAAATATTCGCAAGATGTTTTCTTCACATTAAGTAACCAGGTTTCCGTCGAACCTTTTTATGCGAGAAATGTACATGTCGGATAAAACATGCCATGACATGCCTGATGGAAATAGAAAATGTGTCGGTAAACCTTCCAAACGTCTACGAAAACAATGGTATTTTTTTGTCAGTAAAATTATTTATGCGATAAATGTCGGTGGAAACGCTTTTATGCGCAACTATTGACATATAATAACCATTAAATCGAAGTAAACTTTGAGTCACGCGATTACATGTTTGGTGGTGGTTCCACTATGACTCGTCGAGAAAGCATGCCGTTTATTAGGCTACAGATGAAAGAAGTTATGATGAACTTGAAAGGTAAAAGTGCAAGGTGATGAGCTTGATGCTCCTGTCCAATAAATATCTTATTCTGGCGAAATGATTATTGATGCTTGGTTGTCATTTGACAAATACAAATGATCTTATATTTTTGTCCATAATAATCTCATCATGTAGGCTTTACCTGCATTGTGTCTGCGGCTAGAGCGCAAGTGACAATACCAGAGTGGGCACATCGCCATATAACACAACATTTTTTTTTGTGAGAAAACGATCAGTAGAGTTTAAAATGTGATGTATTTTTTATTCGGTACATGGGAATTTTACTGCAAAGGGTATTTTTATGTACACTACCTCATCACGCACATACTTTTATCCGCAACACGTCAATTTGATGGGAACACAAATGGTGGGAAAATGCGCGTTTGGTTTTTATGCAGATTTTGTTCTTATATTCGCATGGAAATCCGTCGCCAATTGGATGGAAACCTAGCTACCGACAAGGAAAGGAAAACCTTTCCTCGACATTAAAACTGATGTGAATGACGAACCCACTTACACAGTCATTTTAGATTCAGTGTCTGTCGCAAGGTGTCTTATGGGAAGCTGAGCCGTGTGTGTGTGTGCGCGGGCGTGTGCGTAGGGCGCACTGTGTAGGTGCGCTAGCGCATGTGATTGTGAGGAAGTCATACAAATGTATCCATAATGAGTGACGCTATACCGCTATTATAAAAGAAGAGGGAGGGAAAATTCTGCTCTCTTCCTCACTGACGTCAGCGGAATTTGTAACGAGCCAATGAGTTTCACTTTTTTCGTGCCAGACCCGGTGCACCCACCAGAATACTAAAAAGTTCCCCGCAGGCGGCTTGCTGAAGGAGAATCCCCATGCAGTGAGAACTACGGACTGCGGACGTCGAGCTCCCTCAGTCTTTGCTGAGTAGGCTAATTGGGTCCACCGACAGTTCATTTAGTATGGAGACCGCGCTGAAATGAGCTTTTAGTGAAGGTCTAGAAACGGTAATATTGTGGGGAGCCCTGAAGACAGTCACCCTCCCGGACCTTTTCTAAAAGGTTTGCCATGTGCATAACCTAGACTGTTTTAATGAGATATAGTGTATGCTTCTTGAACTTGACCTAAATAAGCCTCGCAGTTTATCAAATAACCTAGCATATACCTAGTCGTTATATTAACAGCATCGGATACATTTATAGCGTATAGTCCGATTTATCCATTATTGTGCAAAATATTATAAGCAAATGGACACAGGAATATCAGTGTAGTCTGATGAACTAGCTCTCTACGGGTCTTCAGAGTCTCTTGTTGCAGCTGTCTGATAACGATATATTCTAGAATGATCATCAAAAGATTACTAAGTAGCTTAGTTGACGTCATCATCAGGTGCATTCCTCAATGAGAGGTGTATGTATGTATGTAAGGCTACTGTAGTAGAGAATCACTCTTTCTCATTGATAAACTGATATCTAGTCGCCCTCTGGTGGTGGATAGTTGTTTCTACAGTTACAGTAGAACTGTCATTGACACACACACACACACACACACACACACACACACACACACACACACACACACACACACACACACACACACACACACACACACACACACACACACACACACACACACACACACACACACACACACACACCAACGTAAACAAAAGGAAGGCCCTAAAAAAATTGTCAAAGACTCCAGACACTCTTGTCATAGACTGTTTGTTCTCTCTGCTACCACACGGCAAGCAGTACCGGAGCGCCAAGTCTAGGTCCAAGAGGCTTCTTAATAGCTTCTACCCCAAAGTCATAAGACTCCTGAACATCTAATCAAATGGCTACCGAGACTATTTGCATTGCCCCTTCCCTCCTTTTACGCTGCTGCTACTCTCTGTTATTATCTATGAATAAGTCACTTTAATAACTCTACCTACATGTACAGCTGAAGTCAGAAGTTTACATACACTTAGGTTGGAGTTATTAAAACTGGTTTTTCAACCACTCCACACATTTATTGTTAACAAACTATAGTTTTGGCAAGTCGATTAGGACATCTACTCTGTGCATGACACAAGTAATTCTTCCATCAATTGTTTACAGACAGATTATTTCACTTATAATTCACTGTATCACAATTCATGGGTCAGAAGTTTACATACACTAAATTGGCTGTGCCTTTTAACAGCTTGGAAAATTCCAGAAAATTATGTCATGGCTTTAGAAGCATCTGATAGGCTAATTGACATAATTTGAGTCAATTGGAGATGTACCTGTGGATGTATTTCAAGGCATGCGTTCAAACTCAGTGCCTCTTTGCTTGACATCATGGCAAAATCTAAAGAAATCAGCCAAGACCTCAGAAAAAAATTTGTAGACCTCCACATGTCTGGTTCATCTTTGGGAGCAATTTCCAAATACCTTAAGGTCCCACGTTCATCTGTACAAACAATAGTACGCAAGTATAAAGACCATGGGACCACACAGCCGTCATACCGCTCAGGAAGGAGACGCGTTCTGTCTCCTAGAGATGAACGTACTTTGGTGTGAAAAGTGCAAATCAATCCAAGAAGAACAGCAAAGGACCTTGTGAAGATGCTGTGGAGGAAACGGGTATAAAAGTATCTATATCCACAGTAAAACAAGTCCTATATCGACATAACCTGAAAGGCCGCTCAGCAAGGAAGAAGCCACTGCTCCAAAACCGCCATAACAAAGCTAGACTACGGTTTGCAACTGCACATGGGGACAAAGATCGTACTTTTTGGAGAAATGTCCTCTGGTCTGATGAAACAAAAATAGAACTGTTTGGCCATAATGACCATTGTTATGTTTGGAGGAAAAAGGGGGACGCTTGCAAGCCGAAGAACACCTTCCCAACCGTGAAGCACGGAGGTGGCAGCATCATGTTGTAGAGGTGCTTTGCTGCAGGAGGGACTGGTGCACTTCACAAAAGATGGCATCATGAGGACGGAAAATTATGTGGATATATTGAAACAACATCTCAAGACATCAGTCAGTTAAAGCCTGGTCGCAAATGGGTCTTCCAAATGGACAATGACCCCAAGCATACTTCCAAAATTGTGGCAAAATGGCATAAGGACAGCAAAGTCAACCACCCAATCCACCACCCAAGATGTCCCAGAAAGTACCCCACTCCTGTAACCACCCAAGACGTCCCAGAAACAGCCGGATTATCAAACCCGGATCTGGACCCCTAATAAACCATCATCATGACCCTGACACACTCTGAACATAAATACTTTCTTCAGATGGCTGTGCAAGGTTGCCTCCCCACTAGGGAATCCATCCATAGAGAGCACAAGGTACAGTACGTACAGAGAACTGCCCCCCACGGATGCACTCAACACTGAACACACTTACCAATGGTTTTTGAATGCTCCATGGCCAGGTGGATCTGGGCCGTGTTTGTTCCCTCTCCTCCAGCCTCCTGCGGCCAGCCTTGCTGCCGCAACGCTCCTCCTCCAGCACCAGCCCAGGCCGACGGACATACCCTCCCCCACCCCTTTCTCTCTCTCCATCCCTCTCCTCCTTCCTCCCTGTATACCTATTCCTTTCACAGAACCAGAACCAGACCAAAACCACGGACCATTCATCACACCAGAAGAGGCGTGGAGGAAGGACCAAAGATTTAGACCTACGCCCGGAGCGATCAAGCCACAGGGGAGTACCATCACTGACCTCTGGGTCCTGGGCTCCCTTGTGTGTCTGCTTGCTCCTCAGGTTGTCATTCCTCCCATCTACAGATCCAGATCCCAACCCAGCACATGCATCAGCCCCAGTTCCCAGTTCGCGGTACCCAGTTCCTTTTTTTCTCCCGGTCCCCAGTTTTCAGCCCTGGTCCCAGCATCAGCACCAACCCAGTTTTCTCCCAGCCACAACACCAGCAACAACACTGGACACAGCACTGACTAACCACAACTGCCACCTCCAACCAGAAACTGCCAGTCCAGAAAATGTCCCCTCCCCCAACACAAAGACAGACAAATTGGCTGACTGACAAACTGATTTTCCTGATTCTTTGCTGTTTAATTGATTGCTTTGTTTGAGCTTTTCTTTGACTAGATGACCATTTGGTTTGCCTAATTTAAATTGTTTGCTTATTGTTTCAATTGTTTATTATCTCAAATGTTTTAATGAATGATGAAAGAATTGTAACTTTTTACCTTTAAATAATAAAAACAGAAACAATCTCAAAAACAATGGAAGGCTAGATAGGCCTATAGCTAGAGCACTACTGAATGAAGTGCTCTTTGCACGTGATAATGTCATGGAACACACCTCATTCATTAAATATTGTTCACGTTTATGTTACGCAGTGCACATCAAACAAAGATTTGAGGAATAAGATGCTGATTAGACTAAAACCTCCTGCTGATCTAAACCCATATTGTCTATGTCTTAACCAATGTATATCTAGATTTCAGGAGTGATGTGTAGGCTTGAGCTAGGCCGGATGGTGACAAGCCCAGAGAATCCTTTCAATAAATATGGTGGGATCAGACCGGATATAAAAACCTGCTCTTGCGGCAGGAGTGGAGTTTTCCTTTCTAGACTGCAGGCAAACAGACAGACTAAGAGAGTGCCCTGAAATGACCTCTCTGGTGTCAGGAGGGAGAGAGAAGCTAGAGAAGAGGCAGGAGGAGAGCAGGTGATGCCCCTAACCAGCTTTCAATAGAAACTTTAAAATTCAGGACAAGCCTGATGGAAACAAATATTGATATAATAACCATCATATCGAAGTAAACACGGAGTCACGCAATGTGTTGTGTTGTCCCACTACGACTCGGGAAAGCATGCAGTTTATTAGGCTACATATGAAATAAGTTATGATGAATTTCAAAGGCTGGTGAAAGTGCATGGTATTGAGCTTGACGCTCCTTTCCAATTCATTTCGAGGGTCTTTTTCTGGTAACATGATGATCGAGTCTTGGCTTCTGTTTGACAAATAAAAATAATCGCACTCTCATCATGTAGTAGGCTATACTTGCACTGTATCGGCAAGTAGAGTGGGCACATTCGCTGTATAACGCAACCTTTTTTGTGACAAAACCAGTAGAGTTGAAAATGGAAACACATTTAAATTGTATTGGGAATTGAACCACAAAAGCAATTGTCATGTGCACTACATCATCACACACAGCCTTTTATCTGCAATAATTCAGTTTGATGGAAACACATCTTTGTGGCAAAATGCACATATTTTTTTAATGCAGATTTAAAATATTCACATGAAAATCTGTTGCCAATTAGATGGAAACCTAGCTAATGAGTGAGAAAACATGAAGAAAAATGCAATAAATCTAACCAAACATAGTTGCATCATGGGTACACTGTAAAACCAGATAAGTTCTGGCTATTCAAATATTTTGAGGAAACCGATTATCTAAAAAAATTAAGCAACTTAAATAGCTGAAGTGAGCAGTACTACATTCACATGAGTAAAACAAATGCAATTTTTTTAGTAAGGTATTCTTAAATTTGACACCCTGTGTGTCACGACTTCTAGCGAAAGTGGCTCCCTCTCCCTGTACGGTCGGCATCGCAGGTCTACTAGCCATCACGATCCCTTTTTCCTTTTCTGTTTATTTTGTCTTTTCACACCTGGTTTCATTTGAGTTCATTTCTGTGTACCCTGTTGCCTGCCTAAATTTAAGAGTGTGATTGTCGATACTTTGTTTGTTCCTCCGTGCGTTTGTACGGGGTTCTCTGTTGTCGAGGGCGTTGTACCTTTTTCGATTGTGCCATTCCTGTGTTGATGGATTTTCTTATTAAAACACGCTTCTCAGACATCCTTGCTCTCCTGCGCCTGACTCCTACACCTACCACCTAGAGGCAACATTATCACAGAATCTCGCACCACTTTGATGGAGTCAGCAGGAGTAGTAGCGCGCCCAGTATCTATGGACGAGCGCGTTCAACACCACACGGCAGTGTTACACCGGCCGGGGACCGTGATAGATCAGGTAATGGTGATGATGGAAAGATGGGAGAGAGGTGGCCTTCCCACACCTCCATCAGCCACACCCCAAACAGTACCACAACCCTCTCCTTCATTGCCTGGGTACAGTGGGATTCGACTCATGGAACGGCGGCCGGGTGCCAGAGGTTCTTACTCCAGATGGAATTATACCTGGCAACCGTACAGTTGACTCCAACCACGGTTCAAAAGGGGTGGTCAGAAGAGTGCTCAGGCAGGTGTGTAGGTGTTTCCATCGGTGCTACGAAGGTTGAGAGTCCAGACCAAATCTCCACCGTGCTCATTCCCTCAGAATATGCCGACCCAATTACCACCTCATCGACAAGGGGATTGTGCGATAAATCTCCTGGTAGACGCTGCCCTCCCCAGGAGTCACGTGTATCCCCTGCAACAGGAGGAGACAGTGGGTGGCTATGGAGACATACATATCTGAATCTCTGGGGCAGGGGTACATTCAGCTCTCCATATCACCTGCCTCCTCGAGTTTCTTTTTTGTGAAGAAAAAGGAGGGAGGGTTGCGACCATGAATTGACTATATAGGTCTAAATTCCATCACGGTGGGGTACAGTTACCTGCTACCTCTCATTGCCATGGCGATTGAGTCATTTCACGGAGCACGCTTTTCACAAAACTGGATCTCAGGTGCTCGTATAACTTGGTGCATATCTGGGAGGGAGATGAGTGGAAGACAGCGTTTAGTACCTCATCCGGCCATTATGAGTACCTCGTCATGCCGAACGGGTTGAAGAATGCTCCAGCAGTCTTCCAATCTTTTGTAAACGAGATTCTCAGGGACTTGCAAGGGCAGGGTGTGGTGGTTTATATCGATGACATTTTGGTCTATTCCTCTACACGCACCGTGCATGTGTCTTTGGTGCGCAAGGTACTTGGGCGACTGTTGGAGCATGACCTGTACGTCAAGGCTGAGAAATGCTTGTTCTTCAAACAAGCCGTCGCATTCCTTGGGTATTGCATTTCCACATCAAAGATGGTGATGGAGTGTGACCGCATTGCAGCCGTGCGTAATTGGCTGACTCCAACCACGGTAAAGGAGATGCATCGGTTCTTACAGTTTGCCAATTACTTTCTGGAGGTTTATCCAGGGTTTTGGGCAGGTGGCTGCTCCCATTAAGTCACTGCTGAAGGGGGGGCCGGTGCGTCTGGGGTGGTCGGCTGAGGCGGACAGGGCTTTTGGTCGCCTGAAGGCTCTTTTCACCTCGGCTCCCGTGCTGGCGCATCCAAATCCCTCTTTGACATTCATAGTGGAGTGGACCCGTCCGAGTCTGGGATTGGAGCCGTGCTCTCACAGCGCTCGGGTACGCCACCAAAACTATGACCGAACGCCACCGAAACTATGACGTGGGGGATCAAGAGTTGCTGGCTGAAGGTGTGGAGACATTGGCTTAGGGGGCTCCACACCTTTTTCTCATCTGGACCGACCGCCGTAATCTATAGTACATTCAGGCAGCGAGAAGACTGAACCCTCGTCAGGCAAGGTGGGCTATGTTTTTCACCCGATTTAGGTTCACCATCTCCTATAGACCAGGCTCCCAGAACACTACGGCATACGCACTGTCCCGTTTGTATGATATGTTGAAGCAGGCCATCGATTCTACTCCCATCCTCCCGGGCTCTTGTCTGGTGGCACCGGTGAGGTGGGAGGTGGACGCAGACATCGAGCGAGCATTGCGTGTAGAGCCTACTCCACCACAGTGTCCAGCTGGACGGGTGTACGTTCCGCTGGAGGTTCGGGACAGGCTGATTTGGTGTGCTCACACGTCACCCTCCTCTGGTCATCTGGTAGGACGGTGCAATGTCTTAGTGGGAAGTACTGGTGGTCCACTTTAGCCAAGGACATGACGGTTTATGTGTCCTCCTGCTCAGTGTGCGCTCAGTGCAAGGCTCCTAGGCAACTGCCCAGAGGGAAGTTACAACCCCTTCCCGTTCCACAGCGGCCTTGGTCACACCTGTCAGTTGACTTCCTGACCAATCTGCCTCCGTCACAGGGCAACATGACGATCCTGGTCGTTGTGCATCGGTTTTCTAAGTCCTGTTGTCTCCTCCCTTTGCCCGGTCTACCTACGGCCCTACAGACTGCGGAGGCCCTGTTTATTCACGTCTTCCGGCACTACGGGGTGCCTGAGGACATTGTTTCTAATCGGGGTCCCCAGTTCACGTCCAGGGTGTGGAAGGCGTTCATGGAACGTTTGGGGTTTTTCACCCCGAGAGTAATGGGCAGGTGGAGAGTGTGAACCAGGATGTGGGTAGGTTTCTGCGGTCGTATTGCCAGGACCGGCCAGGGGAGTGGGCGAAGTATTTCCCCTGGGCAGAGATGGCCCAGAACTCACTCCGCCACTCCTCCATGAACCTATCGCCCTTCCAGTGCGTTGGGCTATCAGCCGGTTCTGGTACCATGGCATCAGAGCCAGACCGAGGCTCCTGTGGTGGACGATTGGGTGAGGCACTCAAGGGAGAGCTGGGAGGCCGCCCAAGGTTACCTTAAATGGGCCGAGGGGCGGCAGAAGGCAAGTGCTGACCACCACCGCAGGGAGGCCCCGGGGACCGGGTCTGGCTCTCGACCTATAACCTGCCCCTCTTCCTGCCCTGCCGGAAGCTGGGTCCGCGGTTTGTGGGGCCATTTAAAGTCCTGAGGAGAATAAACAAGGTGTGTTATAGGTTACAGCTCCCCCTTATTACCGTATTAACCCCTCGTTTCATGTGTCTCTCCACAGGCCGGTGGTGGCTGGTCCGCTTCAAGAAGCTGAGGTGCGGGAGGTCCCTCTGCCCCCCCCTGGACAGAGGGGGCGCCGGCGTATGCAGTTCGGTCCATACTGGACTTGAGGCGTCGGGTGGGGGGGCCTTCAGTACCTCGTGGATTGGGAGGGGTACGGTCCGGAGGAGAGATGCTGGGTGCCGGTGGAGGACGTATTGGACCCACCTATGCTGCGGATCGCCCTGCGCCTCATCCTCCGGGTCGTCCTCAAGGCCGGCGTCAGTGCGCTGTGGGAGCCGCGCATCATTGGGGGTACTCTCACGACTTCTACCGAAGGTGGCTCCTCTCCCTGTTTGGGCGGCGCTCGGCGGTCGGCGTCGCCGGTCTACTAGCCATCACCGATCCCTTTTTCCTTTTCTGTTTGTTTTGTCTATGGTTCTTTTTCACACCTGGTTTCATTTGCGTTAATTTCTGTGTGTATATATGTACCCTGTTGCCTGCCTAAGTTTGTGCGGGATTAGTTTTTCATTGTGATGTGCTCTGTGAGGTTATGCCATTATTTGTTTTCACGGATTCTTAAGTGTGTGATTGTCTGAACTTTGTTTGTTCCTCCGTACGTTTGTACGGGTCCTCTGTTATCGAGGGCGTTGTATCTTTTTTGATTGTGCCATTCCTGTGTTGGTGGACTTTCTTATTAAAACACTCTTCTCAGACATCCTTGCTCTCCTGCGCCTGACTCCTACACCTACCACATAGACGCAACATTATCACACCGTGAGGGCAATTTCTGTTAAACCTTATTGATGCTTGTGTACTACAAACTGTTAAAGAAACTAGATCATATAAGATAGAATTGTGCATGTATTAGTAAAGGCCTGTTTTAACTGTTCTGTGTTTAGAATAAGAATCTAACTAGGGAAGTATGCCCCATGATGTTCTTGGGACACAGCCAGGAGCTGACAGGTGAGACCTATGGTTTCCTGTTAGTCAGAAGAAAATGAACGGGTTCCTCGTAATCTACTGAAAACAGAGCAAAGTGTTAAATCCTGTGCACTAGTTTAAAGCTGCTGTCCTGACTGGGGCCTGTTGCTGCGCAAAAGGTTCATGTTTGTGTTTGTGTATGTGTGTGGGTGTGAAACCTCACATCATTCTAGGCAGACAGCAAAATGCGCCTGCTTGCTCAATTCGGGGAACTGTTATTTATGACTAGTGAGGATAGGACTAGGTAAAATACTAGGGTGTGGAGATTCGGCGAAAACTCTGAAACTAGTGAACCTAGTGACTGGTTAAAAGCCTAGGGTGTCGGGTTCTGAAAAGTAAATACCCATGACTGGTGAGACCAGTAAGACTAACTAAAAGCCTAGGGTATTGGGTTCTGAACACCTATGACTAGTGACGTTAGGACTAATTAAAAGGCTGTGGGACTTCTGAGAGTCACCCATGAATAGTGAAATCAGTAAAAAATATAGTATGACTAGTTAAAAGCATAGGTTATGGAGTTCTGGAAAAGGGATATCTATGACTAGTGAGACTGGGACTGGTTAAAAGTCCAGGGTGTGGGGTTTTGAAAAAAGGACACCTACTACTCGTGAAATCGGTGATTCTATTGTTAATTAATTGAAGTGAAATAGTGAGGACCGACGGGATGCCGTTACTCAAAAGATTCCAGGAATTAAATTATATGACATAAGATAGTGCGATGTCATTATGACTGTTATCAACCAAATTCTATTTAAGAAATAAGGAAATATTCCGGCAAGTTATAACAATACTGAGTGTGTTTGGGAACAGTTCTGTGTGAATGTGATATGAGAGTTTTGTGAGTATGGAAATAAGTGTTATAAACTAGAGTTTGAGATTGAAATTTGAATAATTTGAAATTTGGATGATAAGATATTGAAATTTGCACAATAAGCTGATTGAAATTTGGATAATAAGTTTAGATTTATAACATTATATAGGGATTCTGTGAAGATATCAAAACATGAGAAATTGTAGAGATTTGATCAAGTAATAATGGGAAAAAATTTAATAATATACAAACTTGCACACCTAAACGTAGATGTACGTAAGTGGTGTAAAAAGTATTCTGAGAAGTTAAATATTAAATACATATTCAATATGAAATATTATTAAATATTAATAATATGGATATGAACTGAATGTATACTTGAATGTATACTGAATGTATACTGAATGTATACTGAATGTATACTGAATGTATACTGTTTTTTTACAATTTCCAATTATTATTAGTCAATTTTATAGTTTGGGTGACACCAGTGAATTTAAGCAAGAAAGTCATGTTAATGTTTCCATTATGAGGAATAGTGTTTACAATAAAAGTAGATCCAGGTACATTAAATGTTTTAGTACTGAATATTAAGCTGATAAACCAGCATCAACTTTTTGAGATTTGTGAAACAGCAGGTTCTATATTTTGACTAAATTAATGCAACAGGTTAAAGTGATGAGATTACCAGAAAGGGGTGTTTGGATTTTTTTTTAAAGGTGTTTTTTCCACTTAATGGGACACTGCATTATCTGATGCATCTTAAGTAGGATTCTTTCTTCCAGGACTGATGGAAGTCCACTACAGTATGTTAAAAGGTAATTTACCACCTTCAAGAGTGCAGTCTCAGTGCTATAATGGGGTCTAAAAATCAGACTGAAGCGTTCATGTAACGGATCTCGTCCTCCTCTTCTGAGGAGGAGTAGCGAGAAGGACCAATTTGCAGCGTGGTAAGTGTTCATGATGTAATATTTAATGAGTCAAAACTGAACACTGAAATACAAAAAAAAAAACAATCAAGTGAACGAACGAAAACCGAAACAGTCCTGTCTGGCGACATACACAAAGACAGAAAATAAACACCCACGAAACACAGGTGGAAAAAGGCTACCTAAGTATGATTCTCAATCAGAGACAACTAACGACACCTGCCTCTGATTGAGAACCATACTAGTGCGAACACAAAAACCAACATAGAAAAACAAACATAAACTGCCCACCCCAACTCACGCCCTGACTATACTAAAACAAAGACAAAACAAAGGAACTAAGGTCAGAACGTGACAGTTCCGTACTCATTATTTGTCTTCAGGAAGGCAGTGAGTTGCTGTGCAACAGCTTTTTTATTTTTGAGTGAGAGGAATGGGAGATTCTATATAGGCCAATATTTTTTTACATTTTCCAGGTCAAGTTTGGACTTTTTCAGCAGAGGCTTTATTACTGCCACTTTTAGTGAGTTTGGTACACATCCGGAGGATAGGGAGTCATTTTCTATGTTCAACATAGGAGGGCCAAGCACAGGAAGTAGCTCTTTCAGTAGTTTAGTTGGAATAAGGTTCAGTATGCAGCTTGAAGGTTTAGAGGCCATTACTATTTTCATGAATGTGAGATACAGGATAAAAAAACTTGAGTGTCTTGAGGTCCTGGCAGTTCTGTTTAGACTAAGGACAACTGAGCTTTGGAGAAATACGCTGATTCAAAGAGTAGTCTGTCATTTGCTTTCTAAGGAAGCGAAAGCCATCCTTCCTTCGGGAATGTTGCTTTTTAGTTAGCTTGGCGACAGTATCAAAAATACAATTTGTATTGTTCTTATTCTCCTCAATTAGGTTGGAAAAATAGGATGATCAAGCAGCAGTGAGGCCTCCTCGATATTGCACAGTACTGTCTTTCCAAGCTAGTAGGAAGACTTCCAGTTTGGCAGAGCACCATTTCCCTTCCAATTTTCTGGAAGCTTGCTTCAGGGCTCGGGAATTTTCTGTATACCAGGAAGCTAATTTCTTGGGACAAATGTTTTTGTCTATTTAGGGGTGTGACTGCATCGAGGGTATTATGCAAGGTTATGTGTATATCCTCAGTTAGGTGGTTAACTGATTTTTATACTCCAACAACCTTGGGTAGATGGAGTGAGTCTGGAAGGGCATCTAGGAATCTTTGGGTTGTCCGACAATTTATAGCACAGCTTTTGATGATCCCTGGTTGGGGTCTGAGCAGATCATTTGTTGCCATTGCAAACGTAATAAGATGATGGTCCGATAGACCAGGATTATGAGAAAAAAAACATTTAGATCCACAATATTTATTCCACGGGATAAAACTAGATCTAGGGTATGACTGTGGCAATGAATAGGTCTAGAGACATGTTGGACAAAACCTACTGAGTCGATGATGGCGCCGAAAGCCTTTTGTAGTGGGTCTGTGGACTTTTCAATGTGGATATTGAAGTCACCAGAATGTCAATATTCTCTGCCATGACTTCAAGGTCTGATAGAAATTCAGGGAACTCAGTGAGGAAAACTTTTGAGTAGGTTGCATAGAGTTCATGACAAGAAGCTAAAGGATGAAAATGTTATGTTTCGTAAATTGAAATTTGCTGTCGTAAATGTTAGCAACACCTCCAATTTTGCGGGATGAGTGGGGGATATGGTCACTGGTGTAACCGGGAGGAGAGGCCTCATTTAATACAGTAAATTCATCAGGCTTGAGCCATGTTTCAGTCAGGTCAAATCACATCAAGATTATGATCAGTGATTAGTTTATTGACTATGGCTACCTTGGAAGTGAGGGATCTAACATTAAGTAGAAATCACAATCACTTTCAATAATGACAGGAATGGAAGAGGTCTTTATTCCAGTGAGATTGCTATGACGAACACCGCCATGTTAAGTTTTGCCCAGCCTAGATCGAGACACAGACACTGTCTCAATGGGAATAGCTGAGCTGACTACACTGACTGTGCTAGTGGTAGACTCCAATAAGCTGGCAGACTGGCTAACAGGCTACAACTTATCTCATTGAGGAGCTAGAGGAGTTAGATCCCTGTCTATGTTGATAGATAGAAGGAGAGCACCCCTCCAGCTAGGATGGAGTTCGTCACTCCTCAACAGGCCAGGCTTGGTACTGTTTGAGGATGAGTCCTTGAAAGTGGGCCATTTATCTACAAATTCTATCTTTTGGGAGGGGCAGAAAACAGTTTTCAACCCACAGATTAATTTTACATGGTGAAATTTGAATTGAATTGAATACTTAATTGAAACAATAACAAATTGGCCAACCCATATCTGTTATGGTAAAAAGTTACAGGAAGGACTGGAGAAATGTAACCACTCTCAAATTTATAGACAGAGCTATGAATGCAAGGACTGACTATCCATTATATCAATATTACAGTTGTATCCATGTTTTGAGGCTATACAGTGTTTGTGTACATTGTCTACAAACATTGGAGTAAAACAAGATTATATTTTAGGTTCTGATTGGGTATGACAGTTGAACTAAGCTCATGAGGCATTTAGAAGTTATATTATTTAAAAATCAATGGGCATATACTATTAATTCACAAGTCCAAAAACGGATGTAACTAAGGATTCTTGCTTTAAAATTGATAACTTATTTATCCAGTGTTAATAGTTGGGTGATGTGCAAATTTATGGCAAATAAAATCCAAGTTGAAAGAGAGACATATTTAACGTTGTTTACCAAATGCAGTACCTTCTCTGCTTGATTAAATCTACTGCTGATAACACTGATTAGATTCAAGGTCATGATTGTGTGAGAAAGTCACAGTCAGCAAAGGTTTGTAAGATCGAATAACAGTAACTGAATCTGAGTCAGCTCTTTCGAAAATCAAATTAAATACCTGAGCTACGTGTCATCAAATTAGAATGCATGAAAAACTCCATCCAATTTTGATGTATTCTCTTACATCATTCATATGGATCCTAACTTTTGAACCTTTCTTCCGTGAGGATCTTTGGCAACACTTTAGTTGCAGTGCTAACTTTTATGAAATACCTATGTCAACAACTGCAAGTTTACTTAGGATGTTTTGAGTTGACATACAAACAGTTCAACTGACCAAACTGTGACATCAACTTGCATTTCTACTGATTATGAATTTGTCATTTATGGTAGTAAATGTGTAATGAAGTCGATCTATAGGTAGCCTTCAACAGTAAGTGTTGCCAATGCCTGAAAATATATTGATTTGATTGATGTTTGAAACTTTGTGAGACTACCAAAGATATTCAAACTAGAATAAACATTTCAGTAACAGGTGCAAAAGTAATCTAACTGAGTAGTTTAGTTTAGAAAAATGTATGTTATGTATCTTTATGTAGCATAAGATTAATCAATCAAGCAATGTACATGCATAACCATTGATATTGAAACAAACAATTCCAAAAACCTACCTGCAATAGAGCATGCTGGGAAATATGATAATAATGGGCGTGGTTTTGATTTAAAGTGATGTGTATGAGTTTCAGGTCCCTGTATAAGGGTAAAATTAGGCCCTCAAAATAAGGCCTTGTGAAATACTTATGGTATTGTGTTAAATTAATCAAATGCTTTATTTAAAGTCTAGTTAAAATATTTCCCAGAGTGCATTTCCTTTCGAGTAAATTGTACAGTTACTACCCATGGCTGTATTTGTTATTGACAGAGACATGGTTGTTGCATTCATCCATTTTCTGCCCTATAGATTTCACCAAGTGAGATGAGATCCTTAAAAATATATATATTTAATGTAATGCCTTATGCATTCCATGAAATAAATGTTCCAGAAAACCCGATTGAATGAAAACTCCACAATAAAATTGGTTGGCCAGCAATTGGGAGGGTTTTCAGCTGTTGAATGAAATATATTCGGAGTGTGCAAGGTAGCCACACCTGCAGAGCACGTTACACCACTGAATAAGGTAAGTTATTTTTCTAATGACCAAATACTGAGAAGTGCTTAGGAAAGGCTTGTGTACGAAAAGCATACATTTCCTCAATCTGATCGGCCCCAATGTGACTAGCAGGTAGGGTAGCAAAATTTCGGGCAACATTTTTAGAAATCCCTGTTCAAGATTCCATGGAATTAATTTTTCTACCATAATTGCAGGCCTGATGTGGCCTTTAACCATGAGTTTCAGACCAATGTCTTATGGTAAATCCATGCCTCAAAGGACTTATGAGATATGTATTGTCATAAGAATTCAATGATAATATTAACCTAGGAACTCACTTGGTGAAGGCCACAGGACTGAAAATTGCCGAATTCAAAAGCATGTCTTTGTCACAAAAAAATACGTTCATGGGTGGTAACTCAATAATAATAAATAAAGGCACTATGGGAAATGATATTGGAGATGTGGCTTAGTGGGGGCGTAGCTAAAAAAAATCTAGCTGATACAACTAAAATCTGGACCCCCTACAGCAGTGGTTCCCAAACTTTCTATAGTGTGAAGGGAGTAGTACACAGTGTTGTACAAGATCTTTAGTTTCTTGGCAATTTCTCACATGGAATAGCCTTCGTTTCTCAGAACAAGAATAGACTAACAAGTTTCAGAAGAAAGGTCTTTGTTTCTGGCCATTTTGAGCCTGTAACTGAACCCACAAATGCTGATGCTCCAGATTCTCAACTAGTCTAAAGAAGGCCAGTTTTATTGCTTCTTTAATAAGCACAACAGTTTATCTGTGCTAACATAATTGAAAAAGGGTTTTCGAATGACCAACTTGTCTTTTAAAATAATAAACTTGTATTAGCTAACACAACGTGCCATTGGAACACAGGAGTGATGGTTGCTGATAATGGGCCTCTGTACGCCTATGTAGATATTCCATTAAAAAAATCTACAGTTTCCAGCTACAATAGTAATTTACAACATTAACAATGTCTACACTGTATTTCTGATCAATTTGATGTCATTTTAATGGTCAAAAAATGAGCTTTTCTTTCAAATACGAGGACATTTCTAAGTGACCCCACATTTTGAACGGTAGTGTACATGTCTTTCTAATCGAAAGTAGTCTTAATTGTCGCTCAAAAAACTCCCCGGGCTTATTTTTCAAATTGGCATGTTTTGTTTTTTGTTTAAATGTCTGCGCAAGAGTGAAGGTTTGATCAAGTTGTGAGATAGTACTTTTGCACATATAACACACTGTGGCTGAGGAAAGGCGCTACTCCCAATATAAGTGAACCCCAAATCAATGTTGTTCTCCTCATATTTGCACCTCTTTGGTGGTCCAACATCCCTGTCTGTTGTTCGGTGCTTTCCGGGTTAAGGAGGCAGTAGCTCTTCGGCTGCATCAGATTCACAACTGTCAGTGTCCATACTCGCTGGGCTAACAATAAATGTAGAGTTACTGATGCTAGCATTTGGATGTGTTCGTGGAAGCAGAACAACTTGTGTCGTCGACAGGTGCATGTGTAGTATTGCTGGTAGTAACAGTACTTAGAGCTGTTTTGTGTCTCTATGGACGCGGACCTTACTTTTTTAAAACCATTTATCAATTTTCAAGCATATCGAATGAGCAGCAGCTATGTTTGGCTACTTACAGACCGTTAGTGGAATTCCTGCGAGAGTGTATCGGTTATTGTGATTGGATGTTAATTATTTGACGAGGCTACCTGTATTTGACATTGTGATGTTATTTCACTGAACCGTAGATCGTTTTATTTTTGGCAGTGAAATGAGGCTACTCAGGCGAGAAAAAAAACTTACCCAAATGTATAGCCCCGTTGGAAAATATATATATAGTATATATATATATATATATTGTAACAGCGTTCGTCTGTTGAAGAAAGAGAGTCGGACCGAAATGCAGCGTGTAGGTTATTCATGACTTTAATGAAGGAATCGCGGTACATGAAATAACTGAATCTAACTACAAAAACAACAGAACGGAACGTGAAACTAATTACAGCCTATCTGGTGACTACAACACAGAGACAGGAACAAACACCCACGAAATACAAAGCGAACTCAGACTGCCTAAATACGGTTCCCAATCAGAGACAACGATAAGCACCTGACTCTAATTGAGAATCGCCTCAGGCAGCCAAGCCTATACAACACCCCTAATTAGCCACGATCCCAAATACTACAAACCCCAATACGAAAACAACATATAAACCCATGTCACACCCTGGCCTACCCAAACATATAACAAAAACAAAAAAATACAATGACCAAAGCGTGACAGAACCCACCCCTCCCCCCTAAGGTGCAGACTCCCGGACGCACCTCAAGAGCATAGGGAGGGTCCGGGTGGGCGTCTGTCCATGGTGGCGGTTCTGGCTCGGGACGTGGACCCCACTCCATTAATGTCCTATTTCCTCCCCTTCGCGTCCTGCGATAATCCACCCTCTCCGCCGACCATGGCCTAATAGTCCTCACCCAGATTCCCACATAACTGAGGAGCAGCTCGTGACAGAGGGGCAGCTCGTGACAGAGGGGCAGCTCAGGACAGAGGGGCATCTCAGGACAGAGGGGCATCTCGGGACAGAGGGGCATCTCGGGACAGAGGGGCATCTCGGGACAGAGGGGCATCTCGGGACAGAGGGGCAGCTCAGGACAGAAGGGCAGCTCGGGACAGAGGGGCAGCTCGGGACAGAAGCAGCCCGGGACTGAGGGGTAGCCCGGGACTGAGGGGAAGCCCAGTACTGAGAGGAAGCCCAGTACTGAGAGGAAGCCCAGTACTGAGAGGAAGCCCAGTACTGAGAGGAAGCCCAGTACTGAGATGAAGCTCAGGCAGGTAGTAGGCTCCGATAAATCCTGGCTGGCTGGCGGAACTGGAAGATTCAGGTTGACAAGCAGATCTGGAAGAGACTGGTTGTCGGGCAGATCTGGAAGAGACTGGTTGTCTGGCGCCGCTGGGCTGACTGGCGGCGCTGGGCAGACTGGGAGCACTGGCGGCGCTCGGCAGACTGGGAGCACTGGCGGCGCTGGGCAGACTGGGAGCACTGGCGGCGCTGGGCAGACGGGAGACTCCGGCAGCACAGGAGAGGAGAAAGGCTCTGGCTGCGCTAAACAGGCGGGAGACTCCGACAGCGCAGGAGAGGAGAAAAGCGCTGGCTGCGCTGAACAGGCGAGGCGCACTGGAGGCCTGGTGCGTGGTGCTGGAACTGGTGGTACTGGATCAAGGACACGCACAGGAAGCCTGGTGCGGGGAGCTGCTACCGGAAAACTGGTGTGTAGAGGTGGCTCTGGATAGACCGGACCATGCAGGTGCACTGGAGCTCTTGAGCACCGAGCCTGCCCAAGCTTACCTGGCTCGATGCCTACTCTAGCCCGGCCAATAGGAAGGGCTGGTATGTGCCGCACCTGGCTCTGCACCCGCACTGGAAACACCGTGCGCTCCATAGCATAACACGGTGCCTGCCCGGTCTCTCTAGCCCAACGGTGAGCACAGGGAGTTTGCGCAGGTCTCCTACCTGGCATAACTATTCTCCCTTCTAGCCCCCCCCCCAATATTTTTTTTGGGCTGCTTTTCCGGCTTCCAACCGCGTCGCCGTGCTGCCTCCTCATACCTGCGCCTCTCCACTTTATCTGCATCTATTTCTTCCTTGGGACGGCGATATTCTCCAGGCTGAGCCCAGGGTCCTTTACAGTCTAATTCCTCCTCCCCATGTCCAATTCTCCAAGTGGTGCAGCCTCTCCCACTGCAACTGCTCTTCACGATTAACAGGGAGAGATGGCTCAGGTCTGAACCCTGACTCAGCCACTCTCTCTCTGCGCTCTCCCCCAATAAATATTTGGGGGTTACTTTAGGTTTTCGCTCTGCGTCGCCATGTTTTCCTTTTTGACTCCATTAGCTTGTAGCCCTCTTCGCACTGCTGAAAGCGAATCCCAGGCGGGCGCCTGCACTCTCTCTGGGTCGGCCGCCCACCTGTCGATTTCTTCCCACGTCGTATAATCCATGCCTCTACCGTCCATAACGTCCTCCTTTAGCTCCTGCCAGTTTACACACTGCTCGGTCCGTGAGCGGTGGGTGTTTTTTGTAACGGCGTTCGTCTGTTGAAGAAAGAGAGTCGGACCGAAATGCAGCGTGTAGGTTATTCATGACTTTAATGAAGGAATCGCGGTACATGAAATAACTGAATCTAACTACAAAAACAACAGAACGTGAAACTAATTACAGCCTATCTGGTGACTACAACACAGAGACAGGAACAAACACCCACGAAATACAAAGCAAACTCAGGCTGCCTAAATACGGTTCCCAATCAGAGACAACGATAAGCACCTGACTCTAATTGAGAATCGCCTCAGGCAGCCAAGCCTATACAACACCCCTAATTAGCCGCGATCCCAAATACTACAAACCCCAATACGAAAACAACATATAAACCCATGTCACACCCTGGCCTACCCAAACATATTACAAAAACACAAAATACAATGACCAAGGCGTGACATATATATATATATTTTTTAAATGTGAATCACATTTTTATTTGGCGTACCCCGAATGGCATTGCGTGTACCTACGTTTGAGAATACCTGCCCTACAGGGTCAATATCAGTTTGAGTACTGAATAGCAAATCTGTACGCAGATATATTAAGTGCAATGAGTTTCCTTAAATATTTTGAGTAGTGACAGTACATTGGGGTTTACAGTGTATGAAGGATATAACAATACATTTAGCCTTAAGATGCTTTTGGACAGTAAGTAAATAAGTAAGTATGGATGGATGGATGGAAGGAAGGAAGGAAGGTAGGAAGGAGCGAGCGAGAGTGAGCCTAAGTAAGTATGTAAGTCAGTGACAGTGCTGAGCGTTAAACCAAAATGTTGGCTATATTTTGTTTTTTTTAACAACTAATTGGCCAATGTTGGTTCAACTATTTGAATTCCATTTCATGGAAAAAAATTATGTGCGCTCAATGCTCACATTGGGCAGTTTCTCTAAAGATACAGTGCCTTTAGAAAGTAGTTTTACTTATTCCACTTATTCCATATTTTGTTGTGTTCGAGCCTGAATTCAAAATGGATTAAATAAATAAAAATCTCTACCCATCTACACACAGTTACCCCATAATGACAAAGTGAAAACTTATTAATACAGAAATAAAGAAATATGTAATTTACTTAAGTATTCACACCCCTTTGCAATGACACTCCAAATTGAGCTCAGGTGCAGCTCATTTCATTTGATCATCCTTGAGATGCTACAACTTGATTGGAGTCCACCTGTGGCCAATTCAGTTGTTTGGACCTGATTTAAAAACAAAACACACCTGTTTATATAAGGTCCCACAGTGCACGTCAGAGCAGAAACTATACCAAGTCCAAAGAACTGGTTGTAGTGATCTGTGAATGAGACGTATACAGTGCGTTTAGAGTCTAGGCTCTGGCTGGGCCACTCAAGGACATTCAGAGACTTGTCCTGAATCCATTCTTGCATTGTCTTGGCTGTTTGCTTAGGGTCGTTGTCCTGTTGGAAGGTTAACCTTCACAACAGTCTGAGGTCCTGAGAACTCTGGAGCAGGTTTTCATCAAGGATCTCACTGTACTTTGCTCCATTCACCTTTCCCTCGATCCTGACTAGTCTCCGAATCCCGGCCACTGAAAACATCCCCACAGCATGATGCTGCCACCACCATGCTTCAGGTTAGGGATGGTGGCAGGTTTCTTCCAGACCTGGTGGTTGGCATTCAGGCCAAAGAGTTTAATCTTGGTGTCATCAGACCAGAAAATCTTGGTCTGAGAGTCCTTTTGGCACCTTTTGGCAAACTCCAAATGTGCTGTCATCAGTCGTGGAAAAAGTACCCAATTGTCATACTTGAGTAAACGTAAAGATGCCTTAATAGAAAATGCCCTCAAGTAAAAGTGTGTCACCCAGTAAAATCCTCCTTGAGTAAAAGTCAAAAAGTATTTGGTTTTAAATATACTTAAGAATCAAAAGTAAATGTAATTGCAAAAATATACGTATCAAAAGTAAAAGTAAAAACAAATCATTTCAAATTCCTTATATTAAGCTAAATGTTTGCACCATGATTTTAAAAGAGACTCACAATTATCATGGAACCTCCATCTCAAATCAGATAAATATAGGCTAATGGATATTTTGTGTGACGTGCTCTGTCTGCTTTGTGTTTTTATGCCCTATTATCAAAACCTTTTTAACACAGTAGACTTTTAGAACTTCACAGCAGATGTAACAGGAGCACACCACATTCAGAGAGACACAAATATCTCGAGCATGAAAGCCTTTTCAAGACTTAAGGGAAAGGGTAGTCTTTTGAAGATAAAAATAATGTGATTCTCTCCGATCCTACTTCTTAAGCAGTCACTCTGCTATCGTTCCGGCCTTGTTTATACGTAATCTGCATATTTCCGTTTTGTGGCTGAAACTAAAACCTAGTGGCAACTCTTGTCAATAATTACCCTCGGAGCATAATTGATGTGAGCATATTTTTAGGTGTGTCTTCTAACACTGGGAATTACATGCGGTTAATTATCTGATGGTGAAATTGCTCGTTGTGTGATTTGGTTTCCTGCTCTTGATCATCCTAATTGGAAGTGTTGGATTTGCTGTTTAACATCCAAGGGCAGGCACTCATCAAAGAGCACTCCCTTCTCCCGAAGTGTGCACTTGCAAAATCCCTATAATGAATTTAACAATAGTGCAAACGCCCTAAATCCATGACGGGAAGTGTGCAAGTGCATATTTGATGTGAAGTGTGGAGGCAGGTTACAGATTAGATGCACTGTCACAGAAAACTATAATTATTATGGTAATTTGAGGCATTATTAACATTTGAAAAACTCTGAAACATTTTACTGCAAGAGACTGTATAGTGAGTGCATTGTGAGAAAATTGCTGTATTTTGAATGGTACTGCAATTTCAAATCAACAGAATACAGTCCATCAAGTACCGTACCAGATTTTAGGAGAGCCACAAACCTTTTGACCACTGTTGGGTGCATGGTATTGTTTTGTTGGGGTCATTAAAATATTTTGAGACCTGCCTTATAAGAGGCCATATTGTTGGACCCGTGAGTGAGAATGCTTTACCAATTTAACTCGTATGTTTATTGTGCCCTATTAGACTCCAAACCTATCTACACCCACTCCTAAAAAAAACGAATTGATGGACTGATTGTCACATTTACATTTTAGTCATTTAGCAGACGCTCTGATCCAGAGCGGCTTACAGGCAGTGCATTCATCTTAAGATAGATAGGTGGGACAACCACACATCAGAGGCATAGAAAGGACATTTTTCCGCAATAACGTAGCTAACAGTAGAGCTATAAAGGGGGGGGGTTCAAGTGCAAGTGCTGGTTAAGCGTTATTTTTATTTTGTTCAAAACATTTTTGTGGGGGGGGGGGGTTTAGGTGAAGAGGAGAACGATTATTTAAAATACTGTTTGAAGAGGTAGGGTTTCAGATATTTTCGGAAGATGGGCACAGACTCTGCCTAATTTCAGGGGCAAGCTGTTCCACCATTGGGGTGCCAGGACAGTGAAGAGCAGAATGGAGTGGTTGGGGTCTAGCTTCTTTGGGACTGGGGGGCAGTATTGGTGGAATAAGCTTGGATGAATAAGGTGCCCAGAATAAACCGCCTGCGACTCAGGCCTAGAAGCTAGAATATGCATATAATTAGTAGATTTGGATAGAAAACACTCTGAAGTTTCTAAAACTGTTTGAATGATGTCTGTGTGTATAACAGAACTCATATGGCAGGCAAAAATCGGAGAAGAAAATCCACCAGGAAGTGGGAAATGAGGTTTGTAGGTTTAAGTCTTTGCCTATCCAATATACAGTGTCATTGGGGTCAGATTGCACTTCCTAAGGCCTCCACTAGATGTCAACAGTCTTTAGAACCTTGTTTCCGGCTGCTACTATGAAGGGGGAGCGAATAAGAGCTGTTTGAACCAGGTGTCTGGCAGAATGTCATGAGCTAAGTCACACGTGCGGCCGTAGGTGTGAGCTGCGTTCCCTTTCATTTCTAAAGACTAAGGAATTGTCCGGTTGGAATATTATTGAAGATTTATGATAAAAACATTCTAAAGATTGATTATATACATCGTTTGACATGTTTCTACAAACTGTAATGGAACTGTTTTGACTTTTTGTCTGGACTAAGTGCCTGCGCCTTATGAATTTGGATTTGTGAACTAAAACGTGCAAACAAAAATGAGGTATTTGGACATAAATTATGGACTTTATCGAACAAAACAAATATTTATTGTGGAACTGGGATTCCTGGGAGTGCATTCCGATGAAGATCATCAAAGGTAAGTTAATATTTATAATGCTGAGTCATGTGATACCTCTGCTTGGTTGAAAAAATGGCTGTATGTTTTTCTGTGGCTAGGCGCTGACCTAACATAATTGCATGGTGTGCTTTTACCGTAAAGTTTAAAAAGAATCTGACATAGCGGTTGCTGTATTTTAGTTCAATGTTTATGATGAGTATTTCTGTTAATTTGATGTGGCTCTCTGCACTTTCACCGGATGTTTGTTTGAGAAAATGCATTTCTGAACATAACGCACCAATTACAAATGAGGTTTTTGGACATAAAGATGAACTTTATCGAACAAAACACACATTTATTATCTAACATGGAGTCCTGGGAGTGCCATCCGGTGATTAATTTTAACGCTATTTCTGTCTTTTGTGACACCTCTCCTTCTTTGGAAAATGGCTGTATGGTTTTCTGTGGCTAGGCTCTGACCTAACATAATTGCAAGGTGTGCTTTTGTGCCATAAAGTATTTTTGAAATCAGACACTGTAGCTGGATTAACAAGAAATGTATCTTTTAAATGGTGTATAAGACTTGTATGTCTGAGGAATTTTAATTATGAGATTTCTGTTGTTTGAATTTGGCGCCCTGCAATTTCACTGGCTGCTGGCGAGGTGGGTCGCTACATATCCCAGAGAGGCTAGGGTTAGAGCGTTGCCTGAAGGTAGGGAGGGGCAGTTCCTCTTGCTGTTCCGTAGGTAAGCTCCATGGTCTTGTAGTGGATGCGAGCTTTGACTGGAAGCCAGTGGAGTGTGCAGAGAAGCGGGGTGACGTGAAAGAACTTGGGAAGGTTGAAAACCAGGCGGGCTGCTGCATTCTGGATAAGTTGCAGGGGTTTGATGGAACAAGTGGGGAGCCCAGCCAACAGCAAGTTACAGTAGTTCAGACAGGAGAGAAGTGTCTGGATTAGGACCTACGTCTCTTCCTGTGTGAGGTAGGGTCATACTCCACGGATGTTGTGGAGCATGCACCTGCAGAGAACGAGAGGGTGTTGTCCAGGGTCACACCAAGGTTCTTTGGGAGGTGACATGGTGGAGTTGTCAACCGTGATGAAGAGGTCTTTGAGCAGGCAGGCCTTCCCCGGGAGGAAGAGCAGTTCCGTCTTGTCGAGGTTGAAGTGATACAGGTCTATAGTTTGGCGTCAGGTGAGTCGAGTGTTGGTTTCTTGAGGAGGGGAGTCAGAGGGGATACAGTCAGTGGTCAGGGATGAGTTGATGAGGGAAGTGAGGAATGGGAGAAGGTCTCCAGAGGTCTGGAGAAGGGATGAGCAGATAGGGTCGAGTGGGCAGGTTGCCAGGCGGCCAGACCTCACTAGTCGCAGGATGTCATCTGGAGATAGAGGGGAGAAAGAGGTCCATGTTTAGGGTAGTTCTGTATGAGTGAGACCAGTGGACTCAATATGCTGAGTGAATGAGTAGTGGATGTCGTCAACCTTTTTTTCAAACTGGTTGACAAAGTTGCATGCAGAGAAGGAGAAGGAGAAGGAAAATAGTTTCCTAGGGTTAGAGGCAGATGATTGAAATTTAGAGTGGTAGAAAGGGGCTTTAGCAGCAGATACGGAGCAAGAGAAGGTAGAGAGAAGGGAGCAAAAGGATGATAGGTCCTCTGGAAGTTTAGTTTTCCTCAATTTTTGCTGCCTGCAGCCCTGTTCTACAAGATTGCAATGAGTCACTCAGCCATGGAGCCAGAGGGGAGGGCCGATCCGGCCAGAGGAAAGGGGACAGTGCGAGTCATAGGTTGCAAAAAGGGAGGAGAGTAGGGTCGAAGCGGCAGAATCGTGAGACAGGAGGGACAAGGATTTAGCAGAAGGAGAGATGATAGGATAGAAGAGGAGAGAGAAGTGCAGTACTAAAAACAAACCCCTCCCCTAAATGAATTTAATTAATTCAATCATCCATTCTGATTTTTCCAGTATAATACAGTCTAGTGTAAGGTATTATACTGTGAGTCATTACACAGTACTTGCTTTGATACATATTTATATTACAGTAGGTGTACTTTAACATTACCGTTTTTTACAATCGCTTACACACTAAAAGTGGTACTTGACTCAGTGAAACCATTAACTCATGTACCTAATTTTCAGACCAAGTCTGCAAAACTACAAGCACATTATCTGTATTACACTCAGTTTTCAATTGTAAAACACACTTTTTGCTAAACACTACACACAGTTCTCTACATTAGACACATCATTCAAAACTAACAGGTCTCGTGTTTCGTTTGGAAAACACTGCCATCCCAAATACCACACTCATTTACTGATTACCTAGACACAGTGCTCACATGTGAAAACACTTATACTGTAGTTCATTTCTTCACTTAGAAATCAGAGCTTGAGTACTATAAATAGGCTTCAGGTTGCCTTCCTTGGTTTGGACAACAATGGGGGCCAATTTTGGAAAGAGAGTATTTGTTTTGTCTGTTATTGTTCATCCTGAAATCTGGATGAAAATACAATGTTTTGAGAAAGAAATACAATTTATTTTCCCCCCCTGTTTAATAGTGTAAATTTATACTGAATATGCATACATACTGTATATATTTGTGCATATACATGTACGTGTGAGTGCTATGACAAATTGCCGTGGACTCCACTGCACACTGAACATGCAGAAGACACAAGATAGTAGTGTTTTACATTTGTCACATCCGTGTGCAGTTGGTGTGTATAATAGCTAATCATTTGACGGTTTGTGTAGTTTTGATGCAAAAACACCATTTTGACAAGACAAGAGTTAAAATAGCTTTGAATTAAGCATTTGGTTTTGCAAGAGATGTGTGATGTTTTGCATGTTGTGTGTATGTTTTGGGGTTTCTTGTGTAGAGTCTAGAGAAAAGGAGCCAAAGGTTCAGAAATCATGTGTAAGCACTTGTCAAAAACTGTAAACATAGCATTTTACTTTCTAATGAGCTGCATGTAAATTACTTTACAGTGGGGGGGCATCATAGTCTGTATTCGTTTCAACCTGGCTCGTTGATCAATTAGTGTTACTGATTGGCTAGAGGGACTAAACACAGACGACAGATAAGAGACTAGGAGAGGAAGAAAATGTTAATAATTGAGATGCACCTGCATCTCTGACAGACCGGCCCTTCAAATTAAAACTAAACTCGGCAAAAAAACAAACTCCGTTTATTTTCAGCAAACTTAACATGTAAATATTTGTATGAACATAAGATTCAACAACTGAGACATGAAGTGAACAAGTTCCACAGACATGTGACTAACAGAAATGGAATAATGTGTCCCTGAACAAAAGGGGGGTCTAAATCAAAAGTAACAGTCAGTGTCTGGTGTGGCCACCAGCTGCATTAAGTACTACAGTGCATCTCCTCCTCATGGACTTCACCAGATTTGCCAGTTCTTGCTGTGAGATGTTACCCCACTCTTCCACCAAGGCACCTGCAAGTTCCTGGACATTTCTGGGGGGAATGGCCCTAGCCCTCATCCTCCGACCCAACAGGTCCCAGACGTGCTAAATGGGATTGAGATCCGGGCTCTTCGCTGGCCATGGCAGAACACTGACATTCCTGTCTTGCAGGAAATCACACACAGAAAGAGCAGTATGGCTGGTGACATTGTCATGCTGGAGGGTCATGTCAGGATGAGCCTGCAGGAAGGGTACCACATGAGGGAGGAGGATGTCTTTCCTGTAACGCACAGCTTTGAGATTGTCAGCAATGACAACAAGCTCAGTTCGATGATGCTGTGACACACTGCCCCAGACCATGACGGACCCTCCACCTCCAAATCGATCCCGCGCCAGAGTACAGACCTCGGTGTAATGCTCATTCCTTCAATGATAAACGTGAATCTGACCATCACCCCTGGTGAGACAAACCCACGACTCGTCAGTGAAGAGCACTTTTTGACAGTCCTGTCTGGTCCAGCGACGGTGGGTTTGTACCCATAGGCGACGTTGTTGCCCGTGATGTCTGGTGAGGACCTGCCTTACAACAGGCCTACAAGCCCTCAGTCCAGCCTCTCTCAGCCTATTGCGGACAGTCTGAGCACTGATGTAGGGATTGTGCGTTCCTGGTGTAACTCGGTCAATTGTTGCCATCCTGTACCTGTCCTGCAGGTGTGATGTTCGGATGTACTGATCCTGTGCAGGTGTTGTTACATGTGATCTGCCAGTGCGAGGACGATCAGCTGTCCGTCCTGTCTCCCTGTAGCTCTGTCTTAGGTGTCTTACAGTACAGACGATGCAATTTATAGCCCTGGCCACATCTGTAGTCCTCACGCCTCCTTGCAGCATGCCTAAGGCACGTTCACGTAGATGATCAGGAACCTTGGGCATCTTTCTTTTGGTGTTTTTCAGAGTCAGTTGAAAGGCCTTTTTAGTATGCTAAGTTTTCATAACTGTGACCATAATTACCTACCGTCTGTAAGCTGTTAGTGTCTTAACGACCGTTCCACAGGTGCATGTTCATTAATTGTTTATGGTTCATTGAACAAGCATGAGAAACAGTGTTTAAACCCTTTATAATGAAGTAATTCGGATTTTTACAAATTATCATTGAAAGGGTCCTGAAAAGGGGACTTTTCTTTTTTTGCTGAGTTTATGACCAAATGGTGAACATTACCAACTGTAATTCATACATGACCCCCAGAGAATACGAACATTGCATGTAATGATGCCCTGTTCCTGCTCCTCACACTCGCCCTGAGGTGCGTGTCCCCAGCCCGGTACCACCAGTGCCGGCACCACGCACCAGGCCTACAGTGCGCCTCGGCGGTCCAGAGCGTCCAGCGACAGTACCCAGTCCGGAGCGTCCGGCGACAGTACCCAGTCCGGAGCGTCCGGCGACAGTACCCAGTCCGGAGCGTCCGGCGACAGTACCCAGTCCGGAGCGTCCGGCGACAGTACCCAGTCCGGAGCGTCCTGCAACGGGCCACAGTCCGGAACCTCCAACGACGGGCCACAGTCCGGAACCTCCAACGACGGGCCACAGTCCGGAACCTCCAACGACGGGCCACAGTCCGGAACCTCCAACGACGGGCCACAGTCCGGAACCTCCAACGACGGGCCACAGTCCGGAACCTCCAACGACGGGCCACAGTCCGGAACCTCCAACGACGGGCCACAGTCCGGAACCTCCAACGACGGGCCACAGTCCGGAACCTCCAACGACGGGCCACAGTCCGGAACCTCCAACGACGGGCCACAGTCCGGAACCTCCAACGACGGGCCACAGTCCGGAACCTCCAACGACGGTCCCCAGCCCGGGGTCTCCAGCGACGGTACCCAGCCCAGGGTCTCCAGCAACGGTCCCCAGGCCGGGGTCTCCAGCGACGGTCCCCAGTCTGGGGTCTCCAGCGACGGTCCCCAGTCCGGGGTCTCCAGCGACGGTCCCCAGTCCGGGATCTCCAGCGACGGTCTCCAGTCCGGGGTCCCCAGTCCAGGGTCTCCAGCGATGGTCCCCAGTCCGGGGTCTCCAGCGACGGTTCCCAGTCCAGAACATCCGGCGATGATCCACGCAACGAGGGTCCCCAGCCCGGGGCCTCCGACGATGATCCGTGGGTCAGTGCTATAAGAGCGGACTTGGTGTCCAGAACCTCCCCCCCCCTCCTCCCTCTCTGCAGATGACTTCGTCAACCATTTTGAAAAGAAGGTCGACGACATCCGATCCTCGTTTGCTAAGTCAAACGACACCGCTGGTTCTGCTCACACTGCCCTACCCTGTGCTCTGACCTCTTTCTCCCCTCTCTCTCCAGATGAAATCTCGCGTCTTGTGACGGCCGGCCGCCCAACAACCTGCCCGCTTGACCCTATCCCCTCCTCTCTTCTCCAGACCATTTCCGGAGACCTTCTCCCTTACCTCACCTCGCTCATCAACTCATCCCTGACCGTTGGCTACGTCCCTTCCGTCTTCAAGAGAGCGAGAGTTGCACCCCTTCTGAAAAAACCTACACTCGATCCCTCCGATGTCAACAATTACAGACCAGTATCCCTTCTTTCTTTTCTCTCCAAAACTCTTGAACGTGCCGTCCTTGGCCAGCTCTCCCGCTATCTCTCTCTGAATGACCTTCTTGATCCTAATCAGTCAGGTTTCAAGACTAGTCATTCAACTGAGACTGCTCTCCTCTGTATCACGGAGGCGCTCCGCACTGCTAAAGCTAACTCTCTCTCCTCTGCTCTCATCCTTCTAGATCTATCGGCTGCCTTCGATACTGTGAACCATCAGATCCTCCTCTCCACCCTCTCCGAGTTGGGCATCTCCGGCGCGGCCCACGCTTGGATTGCGTCCTACCTGACAGGTCGCTCCTACCAGGTGGCGTGGCGAGAATCTGTCTCCTCACCACGCGCTCTCACCACTGGTGTCCCCCAGGGCTCTGTTCTTGGCCCTCTCCTATTCTCGCTATACACCAAGTCACTTGGCTCTGTCATAACCTCACATGGTCTCTCTTATCATTGCTATGCAGACGACACACAATTAATCTTCTCCTTTCCCCCTTCTGATGACCAGGTGGCGAATCGCATCTCTGCATGTCTGGCAGACATATCAGTGTGGATGACGGATCACCACCTCAAGCTGAACCTCGGCAAGACGGAGCTGCTCTTCCTCCCGGGAAGGACTGCCCGTTCCATGATCTCGCCATCACGGTTGACAACTCCATTGTGTCCTCCTCCCAGAGCGCCAAGAACCTTGGCGTGATCCTGGACAACACCCTGTCGTTCTCAACTAACATCAAGGCGGTGGCCCGTTCCTGTAGGTTCATGCTCTACAACATCCGCAGAGTACGACCCTGCCTCACACAGGAAGCGGCGCAGGTCCTAATCCAGGCACTTGTCATCTCCCGTCTGGATTACTGCAACTCGCTGTTGGCTGGGCTCCCTGCCTGTGCCATTAAACCCCTTCAACTCATCCAGAACGCCGCAGCCCGTCTGGTGTTCAACCTTCCCAAGTTCTCTCACGTCACCCCGCTCCTCCGTTCTCTCCACTGGCTTCCAGTTGAAGCTCGCATCCGCTACAAGACCATGGTGCTTGCCTACGGAGCTGTGAGGGGAACGGCACCTCAGTACCTCCAGGCTCTGATCAGGCCCTACACCCAAACAAGGGCACTGCGTTCATCCACCTCTGGCCTGCTCGCCTCCCTACCACTGAGGAAGTACAGCTCCCGCTCAGCCCAGTCAAAACTGTTCGCTGCCCTGGCCCCCCAATGGTGGAACAAACTCCCTCACGACGCCAGGACAGCGGAGTCAATCACCACCTTCCGGAGACACCTGAAACCCCACCTCTTTAAGGAATACCTAGGATAGGTTAAGTAATCCCTCTCACCCCACCCCCCCTAAGTTTTAGATGCACTATTGTTAAGTGACTGTCCCACTGGATGTCATAAGGTGAATGCACCAATTTGTAAGTCGCTCTGGATAAGAGCGTCTGCTAAATGACTTAAATGTAAATGTAAATGTAAATGCAGAACCAGAGCCTTCACAGAGGTTAGATACCAACCCAGACCCTCCCATATAGGTTTAGGTTTGCGGCCGGGAGTCCGCACCATTGGGGGAGGGGGGGTACTGTCAAGCCCTGACCTTAGTTATCTTTGTTTTCTTTATTATTTTGTTAGGTCAGGGTGTGACGAGGGTGGTATGTGTGTTTTTGGCATGTCTATGGTTTTTTGTACATCTATGGGGTTTTGGTTTGTCTAGGTAAATGTAGGTCTATGGTGGCCCGAATTGGTTCCCAATCAGAGGCAGCTGTTTATCGTTGTCTCTGATTGGGGATCCTATTTAGGTTGCCATTTTTCCATTTTGGTTTTGTGGGTTATTGTCTGTGTCGTTGCATGTCAGCACTCGTGTTTATAGCTTCACGTTCATTTTGTTAGTTTGTTTAGTGTTCTTCATTTAAATAAATAAGAATGTATTCATCTCACGCTGCTCCTTGGTCTCCTCATTATGACGAACGTGACATTATCAAATCATTTCGGTATAACAATTTAGTAATCGTTTGATTAAAATGGTAAATATAGCTCTTTAGCAAAAAATGTATTCTCAAGCTACGACTGTCTGGGAGTGGTCTAAGTTGGGAGTGAAAAAATGAAAACTTGCAGTGGCAGCGAGGTTTGGAATTCTATTATTGGTTCATTAACTAATTTACCACATGGTGATGTCTCTAAGCAACAGTAACTCCACTCATTCAAAACCTGCTGATTTAGAGGGTCCTGTGTAAATTGTATTTTCAACAAGGAACTATCAGGAAAAAAACACTGATGCATTTTTTTCACACTTTTACAGTATTCGTTTCATCAGCTGTTATACAATCTGATAAAAAAAAACATTTTGATTGCACTGGGCCTTAATATTTAGGTAACAAACAAGTTGTACAACTCAAGACAACACTAAGTTGAAAAATATGCAAAAACCATCAAACGAGTGAACTATCCCTCTAAGTCTCAAGACACTTTTCATGGGTAACTCATATGCAAGGCCGCCATTTGGCTCTAGAGCGCTCACCACACATGAGCTATCATAATTGAGACGTGAGACGTGGGCCAATTTAAGAGATGAGGTTGCTGTGTATCTTAAAGCTGGTATACAGTACATTGTCATCAATGCCTTTCAACTTCTATTACATTGTTCATTTTCTGATTTACTGTAATTATATGCAACTAAGGAGTTTCAAGTTGTATTAGTCATATGTAAGAGAAACACATGGTATACATCATCCAATGAAATGCTTACTCAGGTTCCTTCTCAACTGCAACAACAATAAAAAATAATAAAAGATAAGAACATAAAGTAAATGGCTCAGTAGAATTGTCAAAGCTCAGGAGAAGACCCAGATGCAGACAGTTTTGAAGTAACAAATGTTTATTTCAAAAACAGGGGTCAGTCAATTGGCAGGTCAAGCGCAGGCATAGGTCAGTAATCCAGGGTGGTGTGAGAAAGTACAGAACGGCAGGCAGGCTCAGGGTCAGGGCAAGCAGAATGGTCAAAACTGGAAAAACTAGAAAACAGGAACTAGAGAAAGACAGGAGCACAGCAAAAAATGCTGGTAGGCTTGACGAAACAAAACGAACTGGCAACAGACAAACAGAGAACACAAGTATAAATACACTGGGGATAATGGGGAAGACAGGCAACACATGGAGGGGTGTGGAGAAAAGCACAAGGTGAAACAGATCAGGGTATGACAAGAATAGAATAAACATTTATGATAATAAACATAACATTTGTAGTACAGGAAGGCACAATTTACAGTCCAATATTTACACTTGTATTAGGGAAGAGGGGGATGAGGGGCAGTGTATAAACTGAGCAGTATAATAACAACCTGGTAACAACAGTTGTGTGTGTGTGTAGCATGATTGTACAGTATATGTGTGTGTGTATGTCTGTGTGGGTGTGTGCATGTGTGTTAAGGTGCAGAGTATCAGAGCAGGTGGTCAGTCCTGTTCAAGTGTTCAGCAGTCTGATGGCTTGTAGATAGAAACCGTCTCTGAGCCCGTTGGTATCAGACCTCATCCTCGAGAGCCCACAGTCCTTGGGAGCGGGCCACATCAGTGGCACTCTGTTATCCTCAAAGTGGGCGAAGAAGGTGTTTTAGCTTGTCCGGGAGCAAGACGTCAGTGTACGCGACTTGGCTGGTTTTCCCTTTGTAATCCGTGATTGTCTGTATACCCTGCCACATGCATCTCGTGTATGAGCCGTTGAATTGCGAGTCCACTTTGCCTCTATACTGGTGTTTGATTGCCTTACGGATGGAATAACTACACTGTTTGTATTCGACCATATTCCCAGTCACCTTGCCATGGTTTGATTTGATTTATTTGGCAAGGACCTGGGGCAGAATGCCTTAAGTGGAGACAATGTTGTGCAGTCAGTCTCTCCAGGATAATCAAAGGGAATCCTCACTGTACCAACTTTGTTTTGGACAGAGATGCAGGTGACCTGAAATACGCTTTTGCTTTCACAGAGACTGTGCCTGAGGGAAATCGCTCCATCGGGTTGGCAGCTGCATGGCTTGCCATGTTGGAGCAAAGAACCGGTCGCTACATATTTAAAAGTCCTGAATACAGCAAGAACACAAAAGTTCAAAAGTCCCATTATTTCCCTCAGAAGCGACACTGCCATTTCTCACGGTAATAGGGTCTGAGTGTGAAGTCAAAATGGAAACAAGGATTTCTGCTGACGGCCTCGGCCGAGCAGAGTTGGCAGACAACAGACCTGTGGGCCTAAGAGGTGTGTCGATGTACTTTATCATAGACGACCAGGGACTCGGGTAACAACGGGTGCAGAAAATAAAATGTATAATTATTGTATTAATCGTGTACCATCACTGTATGGGCCACGGGGCATTGCTTAAACATTGAAGCTAGGGATGGGGCCATTATGGCACCCACGGAACATGGTCCCGGACTTGTGAGCAGAAAGACATGTTGAAGGCAGGGGTCAATTGTTTACTCTGTTCTGTAGCTCAAAAGAGAATGGAGTGGTCAAGGGAGAGATATGTACTGTAGAAGCAAAAGCAATTATGTCTATGGGAATAGTATAACATCTGTTGCTACACAGCAAATTCTCCAGTGTTGAAAAAACTAATAATTTCACACTGAGAGTGTTGAATCAACACTGAAAGTGTTGAGTCTGTGGAACCATATAAAGCCTTATTAAAATATTTCTCGGAGTGCCTTGCCTTTCGAGTAAACTGTAGAGTTTACCATCCATAACTGTATTTGTTAGTGACAGAGACATGGTTGTCACATTTATGGTCTTGTGGACTTCACCAAGTGAGAATGTGTAGCCGATGTGAAATTTCTAGCTAGTTAGCGGTGGTGCGCGCTAGTGGCGTTTCAATCGGTGACGTCACTTGCTCTGTGACCTTGAAGTAGTGGTTCCCCTTGCTCTGCAAGAGCTGCGGCTTCTGTGGAGTGATGGGTAACGATGCTTCGAGGGTGACTTGACGTGTGATGAGCGTCCCTGGTTTGCATCCAGGTTGGGGCGAGGGGACAGACGTAAAGTCTATACTGTTATATATGTCATTATTTTTACCCCCAAAAATTTAACACACTACTATGTATTTCATAACGCCTTATTTTTGAAAGCCTATTTTACTGTACAGTACTATGGGGGCCTAAAACTCACATCACTTTGAACCAAAACCATGCCCATAATTTTTGTTTCCCAGCATGCTCTATTGCAGGTTGATTTTAATTTGTTTGTTTCAATATCTATATTTCTGCATGGACATTGATTGATTCATTCATTCATCTTATGCTACCTAAATATAAATTACAAACATTTTCAAAACGAATCCAATATGTTACTTGGAGATATTGCAACCATTAGTGAAATTGTTTTAGAAGTTTAGATGTTTTAGGTAGTCTCATAGCTCACTCTTCCAACACTGCCAGTCATTCTGAATATAGGTTGTGGGTGATTAAAAGTTAGATTTCCCCACGCTGTCTGGATTCCAATAGGAACTACACATCACCTTGCAAGCCAGCATAATATGACTTGCAGGCCTAATGTGGCCTATAAACCTTGAGTTTCTGGACATTGTATTACACATAGGAAAAAAGGTTTAGATTTGTTCCTAAAGGGGTACAAACACTTGAAATGGTAGCCTTACCCTGTAAGGCCATCCTTTGTACCTTCATCAATAAGTACAGAATTGTACCTCAGTTCATACCTCAGGCCACATTAAGCATGCAAGTATGGTTGCAAATTCCCAGATTTTCCCAAAATCCTGGTCTAAGGATTTCAGATTTCCTGCTTCTGTTGCCAGGCAACGTTCAACCACGATTTCTGGAAAACCTCGAAATTCACCAGAATTTCTCAACCCTACCTGCAAGTATAATTTTGCTGGTTTATGAAAGCAATGTGTAATTCTTATCTGAATCCAACCCAAATTAGAATATCCAACATAATTTTTTATTCACCTGCATCTCTGCACAGTTATTTTCAGGTCTCTCCAGAGATGTTCGATCGGGTTCAAGTCCGGGCTCTGGCTGGGGCACTCAAGGACATTCAGAGACTTGTCCCAAAACCACACCTGCGTTGTCTTGGCTGTGTGCTTAGGGTCGTTGTCCTTTTGGAAGGTGAACCTTCGAACCAGTCTGAGGTCCAAAGGGCTCTGGAGCAGGATTTCATCAAGGACCTCTGTACTTGGCTCCATTCATCTTTCCCTCAACACTGACTATTCTCCCAGTCCCTGCCGCTGAAAAACATCTCCTCAGCATGATGCTGCCATCACCATGATTCACCGTAGGGATGGTGCCAGTTTTCCTCCAGACGTGACGCTTGGCATTCAGACCAAAGAGTTCAATCTTGGTTTCATAAGACCAGAGAATCTTGTTTCTCATGGTATGACAGTGCTTTCGGTGCCTTTTTAGCAGGAGTTGCTTCTTTCTGGCCACTTTACCATAAAGGCCTGATTGGTGGAGTGCTGCAGAAATGGTTGTCCTTCTGGAAAGTTCTATCTCCACAGAGCAACTCTGGAGCTCTGTCATAGTGACCATTGACTTCTTGGTCACCTCCCTGACCAAGGCCCTTCTCCCTTGATTGCTCAGTTTGGTGGGCAGCCAGCTCTAGGAAGTGTCTTTGTGGAATTATGGAGTCCACTGTGTTGTTGAGGACCTTTAAAGCTGCAGAAATGTTGTGTGGCCCTTCCCCAGATCTTTGCCTTGACACAATCCCTTCTCTGAGCTCTACAGACAATTCCTTTTACCTCGTGGCTTAGTTTTTGCTCTGACATGCACTGTCAACTGTGAGACCTTATATAGACAGGTGTGTGCCTTTCCAAATCATGTCCAATCAATTGAATTTACCACAGGTGGACTCCAATCAAGTTGTAGAAACATCTCAAGGATTGTCAATGGAAACAGGATGCACCTGAGCTCAATTTCGAGTCTCATAGCAAAGGGTCTGAGTACTTATGCAAGTAAGGTATTTCTGTTATTTATTTTTTAAATTCAGGTTTAAAAAATTGAAAAACCTGTTTTCGCTTTGTCATTATGGGGTATTACTGTTATGTTTCAGTTAGTGCATTTTTAATAAACATTTATAACATATGTTGGCATTTTGTGATTATTATTTTGGTGTTTGCCAAATAGTGAGCTTAGACTGCACTGTTACTGATTATAACTGTTGATATTGCCAGTATTCAGTATTCAGGAAACAAACAAATGACAAGCACACAATTTCAAACAATGTGTTTTAATTGGGGGAAAAAAGGTAGCCCAGCTTAAACAAAAAAGGGGGATCAGGTGCTCGACTGAGGGACTTGAAAATCCCAAGAATATTCCTTACCCCAGGATACTTCAACTGGTGACTATCCGGGAGAATGAAGAAAAAGGAGAACTCTGTTGCTGCATAAATCTGATAGATTTATTGACAAACAAACAATGATATGCTTATGTAACCGTGTAACTTTCATCCGTTCCCTCGCTCCTTCCCCGGGATCGAACCAGGGAACCTCTGCACACATCAACAACTGACACCCACAAAGCATCATGACGTCACCGATTGAAACGCTATTTGCGCGCACCACCGCTAACTAGCTAGCCATTTCACATCGGTTACACTTACATTTCGACATGAATCGCCTTCATCAGAGCCTTGCATGCTAACAACGTCAATACTGTCAGGAGTAGCAACTAAACAGGTTATTCAAACAAGAGTATGAATTCTAGATTCCTACACATACATTCCACTTGAATAACAAAAGACAGAGAAATAAACCAAGAAAAACGTATTTACGTTTGTTGTTGTTTCAGACCTTTTGGCTTGCCTCAATGTAAGCAATTGATCCAAAGTGCCTCTCTCTGTAACCATTTCCTCCCTATATTGCCACTTCTGGAGAAAAAAGAAACATTCTCAATTCCCCAGAATTCCAAGGTAGAGCCATGATTGACATTCACGTGATGCCGCGCGATCCATAGTTTTGGTGTGTAACAGTATAACTTTTACGTCCGTCCCCTCACCCGGGCTCGAACCAGACAGATGCTTCGTGGGTGTCAGTTGTTGATGTGTGCAAAGGGTCCCTGGTTTGAGCCCGGGAATGGGCGAGGGGACGGACTAAAGTTACACTGTTACATTGATGCTGTTGACCCGGATCACTGGTTGCTGCGGAAAAGGAGGAGGTCAAAAGGGGGGTGAGTGTAACTGATGTGAAACGCTATTAGCGCGCACCACCGCTAACTAGCTAGCCATTTCACATCCGTTACACGTGCAGATAGCTGTTTTGTGTTCAGCTGCTCTTAATTTGAGCACGCGTTTTCATCTGACCAATGAAAACCAAGCTCACATGGGCATTTGAGCATATAAACAACATGTGTATTGTATATTGTATTCTTTACCCGAACATGGGTAATAGAATACTTTTGTGTCATTTGAGTTGGAACAATGTGGAACAATGTGTACAATGAACGCAGTGATAGAACACATTAGGTGGACCAGTGAGCCAGGTATAGGGCGCAGGTGTTGCAATCGGGAGCACACTGTGCACAACGCAGTTTCTGATATTGCGAACCCTCCTAAAGCCTATCAGGGGAGGATTAGACGAAAAGTCTTTGAGTGATGGTGTCACTCTGAAGAATGTGCCAGTGTTTGAGGATCATGTGTTTGATCTGCCCTGCAGACGGGTTGTATTCAGTGAAAAAAAACAACCAAAGCAGATTTCTCCTGTCTTTTTTGGTGAGGGGTACAGCTTTATCAGTATCTCGTGCTCGCTTATGAGCCATGTTGAGGAGACTAGCACTGTAGCTGTGTTCGACTAACCTCTTTTTTTCATGATTTCAGCTTTAGTCTCAAAATTATCATTGTGTTTGAACTGTTTGTCCGATTTCTAAACTTTGCACGAACTATAAACTAATGATTAGACATTTATAAAGTACTTATAAACCCTTTACAAGTCCTTTGTAAGATAAATTTAAATAATGTAAAGTGTTACTCTTCTGAAAGATTGTTAGAAAGACGGTAGATTGTTAGAAATCATGATGAGATCTTGAACAAAGCATGTCAATATTGTCAGCATCAGTGGCGACCCGACAGAGCCCCACCTGTTTTGAGCCCCACATTTTTAGCAAACAAAATAAACACTTTTTTTAACCTGTTTTGCATGTTATTTTGGCATTAATACGTGTCATATATAAGTTTACAAACTATGGCATAAAGGGATGACAAGCGGATAAGAGGCAATCCGTAATTTCGATTAAGACATTAATGAGCAAGCTAGGATTAACGTATTCCATATATCTATTTTTTTAACACGTTTGAAATGTACAGCAATATAATTCAGAACATGGGCCATTCTTATAGGGTTCTCCCTGTACACCAAGACAGAACCGTAGGATAAATAAAGGGGGCATATAAGTATACAATGAAAGCTTTTTACAAAATTCAATGATTACATTTCTCTAAAACAGGTTATAGGCTACATGTGCACCACCAAGTCAGAACAATAGGCAAAATTAAGAGGGGCAAACAGACCAAATTATTACGGTGATGCACATGGGCTACTAACAGCTTACTACATTTTACATTTACATTTAAGTCATTTAGCAGACGCTCTTATCCAGAGCGACTTACAAACATACACTTAGTATTACTTTCTCAGCTACAGTATACATTACTCACTGGAATATTACATCACTTATGCAGCAACATACAATACATTTATGGACTCACCTTGTTGTGCTGTGCTCACTTGAACAGGAAAAGGAAGGTGGCACAGTGGTCGTAAGAGCTTTCATTGTCTGCTTATATGCCCCCTTTATTTGTCCTATAATTCTGACTTGGTGTACAGGGAGAAAACTATAGGCACCCTCATATTCTGAATTCTGTCACTGTACATTTCAAAAGTGCTGAACAAATAGTTATATTGACTATGTCCGTCCTAGCTCGCTCATTAATGTCTTAATCGAAATTACAGATTGCCTCTTATCCATTTGTCCTCCCCTCCATCCATCTTCCCATCAATTTTAACCATCTTCCCTGTCCCTGCTGAAGAAAAGCAGGCCCAAACCATGATGCTGCCACCACCATGTTTGACAGTGGGGATGATGTGTTCAGGGTGATGAGCTGTGTTGCTTTTACGCCAAACATAACGTTTTGCATTGTTGCCAAAAAGTTCAATTTTGGTTTCATCTGACCGGAGCACCTTCTTCCACATGTTTGGTGTGTCTCCCAGGTGGCTTGTGGCAAACTTTAAACAACACGTTTTATGGATATCTTTAAGAAATGGCTTTCTTCTTGCCACTCTTCCATAAAGGCCAGATTTGTGCAATATACGACTGATTGTTGTCCTATGGACAGAGTCTCCCTTGCAGAGTCTCGCTTGCACAGTGATCCTTGGGATGTTTAAAGATTGGGAAATATTTTTGTATCCAAATCCGTCGTTAAACTTCTTCACAACAGTATCTCGGACCTGCCTGGTGTGTTCCTTGTTCTTCATGATGCTCTCTGCGCTTTTAACGGACCTCTGAGACTATCACAGTGCAGGTGCATTTATACGGAGACTTGATTACACACAGGTGGATTGTATTTATCATCATTGGTCATTTAGGTCAACATTGGATCATTCAGAGATCCTCACTGAACTTCTGGAGAGAGTTTGCTGCACTGAAAGTAAAGGGGCTGAATAATTTTGCACGCCCAATTTTTCAGTTTTTGATTTGTTAAAAAAGTTTGAAATATCCAATAAATGTCGTTCCACTTCATGATTGTGTCCCACATGTTGTTGATTTTTCACAAAAACATACAGTTTTATATCTTTATGTTTGAAGCCTGAAATGTGGCAAAAGGTCGCAAAGTTCAAGGGGGGCGAATACTTTCGCAAGGCAATGTATATGCTAAAATTGCAATTGGTTATCATTGATTTTTCTCTCCTCCAAGAAAATACACATAAGGTTGTTTAAGTAAGCCATTATAGATTATCTTTCAGTGCTACACTGCCTTCAGGAAAGTATTCATACCCCTTGACTTATTACACATTTTGTTGTGTTACAGCCTGAAATCAAAATTTATTAAATTGATTGATTTTCCAAAACAACTACACACAATGGCACATAATGACTATTTGAAAACATGTTTAAGACATTTTTGCTAATTTATTGAAAATAAATACAGAAATATTTCATTTACATATGTATTTACACCCCAGGGTCAATACATGTTAGAATCACCTCAGGTAGCGATTACAGCTGTGAATGTTCCTGGTTAAGTCTCTAAGAGCTTTGCTAGACAACCATTATCAAGTCTTGGCATAGATTTTAAAGCATATTTATGTCAAAACTGTAACTCAACCACTCAGGAACATTCACTGTGTTCTTGGTAAACAACTCCAGTGTAGATTTGACCTTGTGTTTTTGGTTATTGTCCTGCTGAAAGTTCAATTATTCTCCCAGTGTCTGGTGGAAAGCAGACTGAATCCTCTCTAATTCCATTCAGTTTCTTATTTATACTGAAAAGCTTCCCATTATTTGAGGAGAAGCATACCCATCACATGATCAAATCAAATTATATTGGTCACATGCACATGGTTAGCAGATATTAGTGCAGAATGTAGCGAAATGCTTGTGCTTCTAGTTCCGACAGTGCAGCAATATCTAACATGTAATCTAACAATTCCACAACAACTACCTAATACACACTAATCTAAGTAGAGAAATGGAATAAGAATATATACATATAAATATATAGATGAGCAATGAAAGAGCGGCATTGGCAAGATGCAATAGATATAAAATATAGTATATTCATATGAGATGAGATGAGTGATGCAAGATACAGTGCCTTGCAAAAGTATTCACCCCTTGTCGTTTTCCTATTTTCTTGCATTACAACCTGTAATTTAAATGTTTTTTATTTGGATTTCATGTAATGGACATACACAAAATAGTCAAAATTGGTGAAGTGAAATGAAAAAAATAACTTGTTTCAAAAATTGAAAAAAATTGAAAAGTGGTGTGTGCATATGTATTCACACCATTTACTATGAAGCCCCTAAATGAGATCTGGTGCAACCAATTACCTTCAGAAGTTGCATAATTAATTAAATAAAGTCCCCCTGTGTGCAATCTAAGTGTCACATGATCTGTCACATGATCTCACTATATATTCACCTGTTTTGAAAGGCCCCAGAGTCTGGAACACCACTAAGCAAGCGGCACCACCAAGCAAGCGGCACCATGAAGACCAAGGAGCTCTCCAAACAGGTCAGGGACAAAGTTGTGGAGAAGTACAGATCAGGGTTGGGTTATAAAAAAAGATCTGAAACTTTAAACATACCACGGAGCACCATCTATTCTTAAAAAATTGAAAGAATATGGCACCACAACAAACTTGCCAAGAGAGGGCCACCCACGAAAACATACGGACCAAGCCAGGAGCGCATTAATCAGAGGCAACAAAGAGACCAAAGATAACCCTGAAGGAGCTGCAAAGCTCCACAGCTGAGATTGGAGTGTCTGTCCATAGGACCACTTTAAGCCGTACACTCCACAGAGCTTGGCTTTACGGAAGAGTGGCCAGAAGAAAATACATTGCTTAAAGAAAAAAATAAGCAAACACATTTGGTGTTTGCCAAAAGGCATGTGGGAGACTCCCCAAACATATGGAACATATGTGTTCTCTGCTCAGATGAGACTAAAATGTATTTTTTTGGAAAATGCTATGTCTGGCACAAACCCAACACCTCTCATCAGCCCAAGAACACAGTCCCAATGTTTTTCCATCAGCAGGGACAGGGAATCTGGTCAGAATTGAAGGAATGATGGATCGTGCTGAATCCAGGGAAATTCTTGAGGGAAATCTGTCCCAGTCTTCCAGAGACTTGAGACTGGGACGGAGGTTCAGCTTCCAGCAGGACAATAACCCTAACCATACTGCTAAAGCAACACTCGAGTGGTTTAAGGGGAAACATTTAAATGTCTTGGAATGGCCTAGTCAAAGCCCAGACCTCAATCCAATTGATAATCTGTGGTATGATTTAAAGATTACTGTACACCATCTGGAACCCATTCAACTTGAAAGAGCTGGAGCAGTTTTGTCTTGAAGAATGGGCAAAAATCCCAGTGGCTAGATGAGCCAAGCTTATAGAGACATATCCCAAGAGACTAGCAGGTGCAATTGCTGCAAAAGGTGGCTCTACAAAGTATTGACTTTGGGGGGGGGGGGGGGGGGGGGGGGGGGGTGAATGGTTATGCACGCTCAAGTTCTGTTTTTTTGTTTTATTTCTTGTTTGTTTCACAATATAAATATATTTTGCATCTTCAAAGTGGTAGAAATGTTGTTTAAATCAAATGATTTTATTTCCAGGTTGTAAGGCAACAAAATAGGAAAAATGCCAAGGGGGGGTGAATAATTTTGCAAGGCACTGTATGTAAACATTATTAAAGAGGCATTATTAAAGTGACTAGTGATCAATTTATTATAATGGCCAATGATTTCAAGTCTGTATGTAGGTAGCAGCCCCTATTATATTCACGGCAGGGATTCATTGACGTGTGTGGGCTGGCCAAGCCCTCGAATGAAGTGCTCTGCAATGATGTTATGTGGGATTGCTGGAGAGAAAATATGCATTATAGAGATGCTTGAACTAAGTTGAAAGTCCAGAGATTGATATTGAGTATGACGAGTAGTAGTTTTGATCGCATATACAGGTCCTTTGAATGTCAAAAATAATCACATATATCGTATACCATAATATGCTGTTAATTTTTTTCCAAACCTTGCTCCATTATATTACCACTAGAGGGTGTGCGAGCTGTTTACAGGAAAATGGTGACTGTCTTTAAGGAAGGCAAAGACAGAACATATTTAGAAAATAACAAAACATACAGTTTACATTTTGATATTTGCATCATTAGTTACAAGTTACATTAGATATAGCCTATGCAGCAACCAATGTCTTAAGGTGAACACCCTCACCATTCCTGAACCTACACTATCCCTAGTGCATTCAATTGTACTGTATTTACTATGCGTTGCCTATACTATGCTACATTGTTGTATGAGGTGTTATATGTGCCTCACTAGTCTACCTAGACAAGGGGTGTTACACTAACCCCTCCATCTTGGTAGGCCTAATGACCCTGTTCCCATGCTTCACTGTATAGTAACGACCCCACACTCTTAGAAAAAACAGGTGCTATCAAGAACCTAAAAGGGTTCTTTGGCAGTCCCCATAGGAGAACCATTTGAACAACCCTTTTTGGTTCCAGGTAGAACCCTTTTGGTTCCAGGTAGAACCCTTTACACAGAAGGTTGTACATGGAACCCAAAATAATTCTACATGGAACCAAAAAGGGTTCTACCTCGACCCAAAAAGGGTCCTCCCATGGGGACAGCTACAGTGGGGCAAAAAAAGTATTTAGTCAGCCACCAATTGTGCAAGTTTTCCCTCTTAAAAAGATGAGAGAGGCCTGTAATTTTCATCATAGGTACACTTCAACTATGACAGACAAAATGAGGGGAAAAAATCCAGAAAATCTCATTGTAGGATTTTTAATTAATTTATTTGCAAATTATGGTGGAAAATCAGGCTCAGATAGCATCATATATAAATGTTCATGCAGATCAAAGCTCTTATCAAATCCAGACATATTAATATGCTTAATATGCTTTAAAAAGACACTTCTGGTTTGGGGGTGAAATACCAGATTACCCGGGATAAAAGTGATTATTCTAGGGATGGAACATTTGTAACAATACCGGGAAAATATTCAAACCTAGTCTGTAGCTTATTCTTTAGATGTTCAGGGCTGGTGATGAACCATGATGTGCAGGCATAATCAAAGAGACCCTGAACACTGAAACATGCATGAGAGCATTAGCTGTTACGGACGACTGTGTGATCACACTCTCCGCAGCCGATGTGAGTAAGACCTTTAAACAGTTCAACATTCACAAGGTCGCTGGGCCAGACCGATTACCAGGACCAGTACTCCGAGTGTCTTCACTGACATTTTCAACCTCTCCCTGTCTGAGTGGGTAATACCAACATGTTTCAAGCAGACCACCAGAGTCCCTGTGCTCAATAACACTAAGGTAACCTGCCTAAATAACTACCGACCTGTAGCACTCACATCTGTAGCCATGAAATGCTTTGAAAGGCTGGTCATGGTTCACATCAACACCATTATCCCAGAGACCCTAGACCCACTCCAATTTGCATACCACACTGCCCTTTCCTACCTTGACAAAAGGAACACATATGTGAGAATGCTATTCATTGACTACAGCTCAGCGTACAACACCATAGTGGCCTTAAAGCTCTTCACCAAGGTAAGGATCCTGGGACTAAACACTTCCCTCTGTAACTGGATCCTGGACTTCCTGATGTGGTAAGGGTAGGTAACAACACATCCGCCACGCTGATCCTCAACACCATCATTAAGTTTGCTGATGACAACAGTGGTAGGCCTGATCACCGACAATGATGAGACAGCCTATAGGGAGGAGGTCAGAGACCTGACCATGTGGTGCAAGGACAACAGATTCTCCCTCAACATGATCAAGACAAAGGAGATGATTGTGGACTACAGGAAAAGGAGGACCGAGCATGTCCCCATTCTCATCGACGGGGCTGTAGTGGAGCAGGTTGAAAGCATCAAGTTCATTGGGGTCCACATAACCAACAAACTAACATGGTCAAAGCACACCAAGACAGTCGTGAAGAGGGCACGACAAAACCTATTCCCCGTCAGGAGAGTGAAAAGATTTGGCATGGGTCCTCAGATCCTCAAAAGGTTTTACAGCAGCACCATCGAGAGCATCCTGACTGGTTGCATCACTGCCTAGTATGGTGCGTGTAGTGCGTACAGCCCAGTACATCACCAGGGCCAAGCTTCCTGCCATCCAGGACCTCTATACTAGGCGGTGTCAGAGGAAGGCCCTAAAAATTGTAAAAGACTCCAGCCGCCATAAACTGTTCTCTCTGCTACCGTAAGGCAAGCAGTACCAGAGCGCCAAGTCTACGTCCAAGAGGCTTCTAAACAGCTTCCACCCCCAAGCCATAAGACTCCTGGACCGCTAATACACATGCATTCAGGTCCGACTTGGCGCAGACAGCACCATCAATAAACGAGAGATATTTGCCAAATTAGCCACATTTACGTTTATTTAAATACATCCCATAACAAATTACAAAAACACTATTCCTTGTGTTTTCTATTTTATTTATTGGTTTTTAGGTTATTTTCCTAAAACAATAATTGTCCACCTCATGGTTCAGCTGTCGGAGATTTGAGAACTAAATGCATCAGGGTATTGCATGCATAGGCCTATAGGCTTACTGTAGGTGTCCACTGTATGAAAATAAAATAAATTAAATATTGTGGCAAACCTCTTCAAGGTTAGGAGCGTTTGTCACAAATTAAGTGGTAAACTGTCACCAAATCACCCAAGAATGAGAGTTCTTTCGAACAGGACCATACCTGTGTGTTTGTTTCTCCGTCCTGGTCCACCCAGGCCGCAGGCGAGGTCAAGGATAGCAGGGTTCGGTACACGAATCGGGTTCTCGATAGGTCCAGGTCCAAACGCCAACAGGTAAGTCCAAAACAATCCAGCTCATACACGGTAAATCCAGCCAATCTCTCTAGTCTCTTTCTCTATTGTTCATAGCTCCTTCCAGCACTCTCTCTCCCTCTTCCTGGTTTTTCTTGACCCTTTATCTGTGGGTCGGCTCCACCTTCCTTTGCCACAATATATTAAAAAATGGCCTATATAAAGGAAGAGATGTTTAGGCCTAGCCCCAGAGAGATAGAGATATGTTGGTGGCATGCTGTGACACGGACATGCATTTCTTTGTCAGATGGCTACTGCGTCTGCTACATGGATATATATTAAGTATCTGAATATTTTGTATAAAGATAATCATTTTATTGTTGGATTTTAGGAGTAACTATGGTAAGCCTGAAACATTCTTCCTTACCTCAAGTTCAACTGTCAGAGTCAGTTGGAACGCCGGTGCACATTGCATTCATATCATAGGCTTGCAGTAGCTAAAGCTTAATAATGTGTGGTATGATTGTGTGGTATGATTTTTATGGGTGGTAGTTTATGTGTGGCATGATTGCTAGTTAGCTTATTGCAGATCTAAACAAACAATCCACCTTCCACTATGAATGTTGGATAGAGGGCTGGATAGATGAAAAGTTAGCACACAGAAAAGGATACCGCATAATACCCTGACTACACCGCTCGCATCGTGTGCGCCAGCGCTGCAAAATAAATTTAGAAATCTATATTATTCAATTGTTGCACCCACACTGTTAGAAGTCAGTTCTATTTGTGACGCAGATCGCACTGCAAGTCCTGCCTCTCCCATCTCCTCATTGGTTTATAGAAGCAGGTATCCACGTGCCATCTCCTCATTGGTTATACCCACGTGGGTGACTGAAAGTCGAACGAGGTCAGTGGCAGTAATGCACCTAATTTATGAAAGTTGCCAATCGCAATATAAAGTCAAGAGAAGAAAAAGCCTAGAAGGAGGAGAGATGACCAGAAACGATTCGGTTGACAATTTTATGTGTGGATTAATTGTCGGAGTAGAGGACCTTGTGCATTTCAGGTAAAATAACAACTCAATGTTTATATCCCAGGACAAATTAGCTAACAACAGCAAGCTAGCTAATATAAATACCTAGATAGCTAAATTGACATAAATGTTGAATGCTTTTCGACCTGTCCCTAAATTAATGTAATTGGGTCAGTTATTTAAATATTTTTAACCTGTGTGTTGTGATCGCGTTTGCTGTGGGGGGGGGAAATGCACTCCCTCCCCTGTGCCCAATAAAAAAAAAACACACACAACCCTCCAAAGAAAAAAAAAGTTTGATAACACTCCTCTACTTTGGACCACCTCTCCCCCCGAATAAATTGCGATCTGTGCCTTACCAGTGATGAAATGATCGGAGCTGACCCTATACTACAAGCTGTGTGGGTTCAGGTCTTGGAGTTTCTTCGCTTTTCTGACAGTTATTGAGTCTTATTTACTTGGTGTTTCATGATTGCAGGTAATCTGTAAAAATATTTTTCCCCTGTTGTCATTCCTGCCTTGTTAGAACAGACAGATACTGCACAGAAATCGACTATGAATCAACTCGTTTTAGGCAAAGTTATCATGCAGTTAAGGGTCGCCACTCAGCTTTTGTTGTCGGAAGAATTGATGCCTTTGATTTCCAACAGGGCCGTACGTCGCCTGTCAATCTAGAATTATTAAACGACACACCATTTTGACCAATCATAACCATCAGTGGTTTATAAGGACATGTCAGTCAGCCATTCAGAGCACTACAAAGCGACACTCAAAATAAGTAGGTGTGGTCTTTGACAATGAAAATGTATTTCATGGTTTACAGTGGGCGGGGGTTAAATACAGTGGATTTATTACGTTTTCATCGACACTGTTGTGTGGTTTGCCTTCAAATGATCAGTCTTGCTCATCAAAAATTACACAGGGACTTTGCGAAGTAAACAGAAGCAGTGCAAAAGATCAAGTCTATTCGAAAAGGCGACTTGATCTGACAGAAACTGTAGTTCGCAAGCTAACGTTAGCGTATCTCGGTCAACGTAAATCTGTCAAAAGGGATGCAGCTGCAATCCAAGTCAGACGGATTCAGGGGTTCTTTGGATTTGATGTCGTCTCATTTAATCGGCATAAGAAGTTTTTCGATAAAAGCTTTAACGATAAATCAATCTCGTACGAATATGTTTTTAAATTGCTGAAGTTTAGGAACTAACTGCTCTGACACAGTCAGTGCTTGCTAGCTAACTTGCATAACAACAACAAATCTGTTGCTCGTCCTCGCCTGCTAAGAGAAACATAAGTGAAATTGGTAAAGACATTTCAGTTTCACAAAGAGCGTCGACGTTATCTTTGGTAAGACGAACGTTTATGTGAAATGTGTAGATTAGTTAGCTACTGTAGACAACTACCTAACAAGCAGAGGTTTAGTGAGGGATGGATCAGCTAGACGTATGTATGTATGTATGTATGTATGTATGTATGTATGTATGTATGTATGTATGTATGTATGTATGTATGTATGTATGTATGTATGTATGTATGTATGTATGTATGTATGTATGTATGTATGTATGTATGTATGTATGTATGTATGTATGTATGTATGTAAAGTTTGGTATAGTTACATGAGAGATGGAGGATACTTAAGTAGGGTGTTTGGTCAGGGTTGATGGGTTGACATAATGCTAACGTCTACCAACACAAATGTTGTAAGTTCCAATGTCATCACAGACAACTTTAGCAACATTCTACCTTTTTAGCTACTTTATAATTACTTAGCGATTTTAGCTAACATTTAACCACCTAGCTAGAATTCATAACATATATGTTTTGCAAATTCGTAACATAATACGAATTGTAATTCATATCATATGAAATGGGTGATGGGTTCCACAAACTGACAGTTGTGGAAAATGTACCCAATTGTCATACTTGAGTAAAAGTAAAGATACCTTAATAGAAAATGACTAAAGTGAAAGTAACCCAGTAAAATCTAACTTGAGTAAAAGTAAAACTAAGTTTGGGTTTTAAATATACTTTCGTATCAAAAGTAAGAGTACAAATCATTTCAAAACCATTTTTTTAAAGTATGTATAGCCAGGGGCACATTCCAACACTCACTTAATTTACAAACAAAGCATTTGTGTTTAATACGTCTGCCAGATCAGATGCAGTAGGGAAGACCAGGGATTTTCTTTTTTAAGTGTGTGAATTAGACTATTTTCCTGTCCTGCTAAGCATTCAAAATTATTATAAGTACTTTTGGGTGTCAGGGAAAATGTATGGAGTAAAAAGTATATGTAGTGAAGTAAATTAAAACATAAAAAAATGAATAGTCAAGATATCCAAAAAAACTACTTCAGTAGTACTTTAAAGTATTTTTACTTAATTACTTTACACCACTGCAAACTAATACATACCTTACTGCATTTAGTAAAATTTTACTTTTCGTATCTTGGATTTACTTACAGAATAATACAAAATGCTCTGAGACCAAGTTGCATTCACATATTGCTGAAAACCTACTTCACTGGGCTAATTTGCTCAACCTGCCCCTGTCAAGTAGATTAATAACTACACCATAGGGATAACATTTATTTCATACACCTTGTTTTCCCACTAAGGAAGCCGTGAAAAAGTATTTTTAAATGGCTGATGGACTGTATTTTAACATTTCCCTTTCCTCTCACAGGCAGCAATGAAACTGTTAGAAAACAGCAGCTTTGAAGCTCTGAGCTCTCAACTCTGTGTTGAAACGGGAGAGTCTCGCATCCTTGGAAGGTAATTACCATAACAGCACAAGACCAGCATCATCAGTCAATAAAATTACCTCCTATCTAATCACTTATCACAAAGTGTTTTGTAACGCCTGCTTTACTGTTGAATGACGAACACATACAGTACCATTCAAAAGTTTGGACGCACCTACTCATTCAAGGGTTTTTGTTTCTTTTTTACTATTTTCTACATTGTAGAATAATAGTGAAGACATCGAAACTATGAAATAACACTCATGGAATCATGTAGTAACCAAAAAAGTGTTAAACAAATCAAAATATATGTTATAATTGAGATTCTTCAAAGTGGCCACCCTTTGCCTTGACAGCTTTGCACACTTGCCATTCTCTCAACCAGCTTCATAAGGTAGTCACCGGGAATGCATTTCAATTAACAGGTGTGCCTTGTGTTAATTTGTGGAATTTCTTTCCTAAATGCGTTTGAGACAATCAGTTGTGGCAAGATAAGAGGTTGGTATACAGAAGATAGCCCTATTTGGTAAATGACCAAGTCCATATTATGGCAAGAACAGCTCAAATAAGCAAAGAGAAATGACAGTCCATCATTACTTTAAGACATGCAGGTCAATAAATATGGAAAATGTAAATTACTTTTTAAATTTCTTCAAGTGCAGTCACAAAAACCATCAAGCGCTGTGATTAAACTGGTTCCCATGACCGCCACAGGAAAGGAAGACCCAGAGTCACCACTGCTTCGAAGGATAAGTTCATTAGTTACCAGCCTCAGAAATGGCAGCCCAAATAAATGCTTCAGAGTTCAAATAACAGACACATCTCAACATCAACTGTGTGAATCAGGCCTTCGTGGTCAAATTGCTGCAAAGAAACCACTACTAAAGGACACCAATTAGAAAAAGATACTTGATGGGCCAAGAAACACGTCAATGGACATTAGACCGGTGAAAATCTGTCCTTTGGTCTGATGACACGGTCTGTGATTTATTTAGAATGCAAGGCACACTTCTGCAGCAATACGCGATCCCATCTGGTTTGCCCTTTGTCCCACTCATTTATTTTTCAACAGGACAATGGCCCAATAAACCTCCAGGCTGTGTAAGGGCTATTTGACCAATAAGGAGAGTGATGGAGTGCTGCTTCAGATGACTTGGCCTTCACAATCACCCGATCTCAACCCAATTGAGATGGTTCGGGATGAGTTGTACCGCAGAGTGATGGAAAAGCAGCCAACAAATACTCAACGTATTTGGGAACTCCTTCAATACTGTTGGAAAAGTATTCCAGGTGATGCTATGAAAGCGACCTGTTGCACCCTCTACAACCACTGTGATTATTATTATTTGACCCTGTGGGTCATCTATGAAGGTTTGATTATATTGGCCATGTAGTGTTATAATCTCCACTTGGCACAGCCAGAAGAGGACTGGACACCTCTTGAGACTGGTTCCTTTTTAGGTTTCTTCCTAGGTTCCTGCCTTATCTAAGGAGTTTTTCCTAGCCACCGTGCTTCTGCATTGCTTGCTGTTTTGGCTTTAGGCAACGCTGTTGTTTCTGTGTAGCACTTTGTGACATCGGCTGATGTAAAAAGGGCTTTATAAATACATTGGATTGAAGCGGGTTGAGATAATGCCAAGAATGTGCAAAGCTGTCATCAAGGTGAAGGGTAGCTACTTTGACGGATATAAAATATATATATATTTTAACACTTGGTTACTACATAATTCCATGTGTTATTTCATAGTTTGTCTTTACTAATATATTCTACAATGTAGAAAATAGTACAAATAAAAACTCTTCAATGAGTAGGTGTCCAAACAGTTACTAAATGTGCTGTCCTTTAGTAGGCCTGTGTGTGAACCGCAAGTGCATGGTGACAGATGGAACTGTAGGCTGCTACTACTACAGGATCAGCTGTTCATGGACCATAACACACCTCTCACCCTACCTCCTCTGTGGATGGTGCATGCATTCTGTGCCTCTCTTCGGGGGTGTATTTCTTGTTGGGTTAATAGGCTGTATTTTAAAAAGGCGAGATTAACACTTTGAGGCTCTCTGGGAGCATCAACAACACCATACAGCCTATGAAGGGTAAAGTCAAAGCTAAGGACACTGCATATGTACACATAGAGGTAAGCAACAAACTGTCAGAATAATATGGTCAACTGAACTTCCACAGAGGTGTGTCTCTGTGCTAAAGATGTGGTGTAGGCTACCTAAAAAGGTACCTGAGCAGGACCAGATGAGGCAATATTGGGGTTTAGGAATTGAGCCCTAATCCCCATCAAGCCCTGTAGTGATTACCGGTAATATGGACTATTTTGCTAAGGAGGTGTAATCTCTCACAAAATTTATTGATCCCTTAGGATGGTGGATGAGTGTTGTGTTACGCAATGGGGGTAGATTGAACTCAACTGCAGCAGGCATCGAGGTAACAGTAGGAGCAGGGATTTTACAAAGGACTATAGGTTGTGGAACCAGTCGGAACGGTGCAGGTGGTGGTGACTCCTTTCATGGTTCTGACCCATGGGGGCAGTGTGACCCAGGACAGGGTGTCCTCTAACAGGCCTTTGTGGCTATTTTTATACTGTAATGGAGAGTGGTATGGAGCATACACACACTCACAGCTGGGCACTGATGGTGTTTAGCCTGCTGCTTACTGGATTAGTATGGCCCATGATGGCAGCAGACTTCTTTCCACCCCAATTAAAAGCCAAAGTCTGCAATTACTCAAATATTCAACTGGACCCATAATGATACAAAACAGAGCATGCAGTCACATGTTTGAGGTTCACATTCTATCATAGTTTTCCATAGAATGACTGTTTCTGGATAAAATGTTTTATTTAACCAGAAAGTCTGTTACAAATAGGCCTACACGCAACAGCAACTATCCTATATAGCATGGGTGGGCAAACTTTTCGGCTCGAGGGCCACATTGGGATTTTGAAATCTGCATTTTTTTGGGGGGGTGGGACAAATTGTTTGTTAAAATCAAGTGGTACAGCTGTCTAAGGAAGTGCTTGAGGCATCACTACAGACCCGGGTTCGATCCCAGGCTGTGTCACAGCTGGCAGTGACTGGGAGACCCATGAGGCGGCGCACAATTGGCCCAGCATCGTCCGGGTTAGGAGAGGGTTTGGCAGGCCGTGATTTTCTTGTCCCATTGCTCCCTAGTGACTCCTGTTGCGGGCCAGGCGCAAGCACACTGACACGGTTGCCAGGTGTACGGTGTTTCTTCTGACACGGTGCGGCTAGCTTCTGGGTTAAGCGGGCATTGTGTCAAGAAGCAGTGCGGCTTGGCTGGGTCGTGTTTCGGAGGACGCACGGCTCTTGGCCTCTCCCGAGTCCCATCGCTGCAACTCCTGTACGGACAAGACTATAACTATCAATTGGATACCATGAAATTGGAGAGAGAAAAGGTATTTTAAAAATGGAAGTGATTTGAAGTGCCTGGCGGGCAAAGCAGCGCCTCTTCAACCTCAGGAGGCTGAAATTTGGCTTGTTGCCAAAATCACTCGCAAACTTCTACAGATGCACAATCGAGAGCATCCTGTTGGGCTGTATCACCGCCTAGTACGGCAACTGCTCCGCCCACAACCGTAAGGCTCTCCAGAGGATTGTGAGGTCTGCACAACGCATCACTGCCCCCCAGGAAACCTACACCACCCGATGTCACAGGAAGGCCATAAAGCTCATCAAGGACAACAACCACCCGAGCCACTGCCTGTTCACCCCGCTATCATCCAGAAGGCGAGGTCCGTACAGGTGCATCAAAGCAGGGACCGAGAGACTGAAAAACAGCTTCTATCTCAAGGCCATCAGACTGTTAAACAGCCACCACTAACATTGAGTGGCTGCTGCCAACATACTGACTCAACTCCAGCCACTTTAATAATGGAAATGGATGGAAATTGATGTAAAAAATATATCACTAGCCACTTTAAAAAACGCTACTTAATATAATCTTTACATACCCTACATTACTCATCTCATATGTAGATACTGTACTCTATCATCTACTGCATCTTTATGTAATCCATGTATCACTAGCCACTTTAAACTATGCCACTGTTTATATACCCTACATTACTCATCTCATATGTATGTACTGTACTTGATACTATCTACTGCATCTTGCCTATGCCGCTCTGTACCATCACTCATTCATATATCTGTATTTACAGTGCCTTGCGAAAGTATTCGGCCCCCTTGAACTTTGCGACCTTTTGCCACATTTCAGGCTTCAAACATAAAGATATAAAATTGTATTTTTTTGTGAAGAATCAACAACAAGTGGGACACAATCATGAAGTGGAACGACATTTATTGGATATTTCAAACTTTTTTAACAAATCAAAAACTGAACAATTGGGCGTGAAATTATTCAGCCCCTTTACTTTCAGTGCAGCAAACTCTCTCCAGAAGTTCAGTGAGGATCTCAATGTTGACCTAAATGACTAATGATGATAAATACAATCCACCTGTGTGCAATCAAGTCTCCGTATAAATGCACCTGCACTGTGATAGTCTCAGAGGTCCGTTAAAAGCGCGGAGAGCACCATGAAGAACAAGGAACACACCAGGCAGGTCCGAGATACTGTTGTGAAGAAGTTTAAAGCCGGATTTGGATACAAAAAAAAATCCCAAGCTTTAAACATCCCAAGGAACACTGTGCAAGCGATAATATTGAAAAGGAAGGTGTATCAGACCACTGCAAATCTACCAAGACCTGGCCGTCCCTCTAAACTTTAAGCTTATACAAGGAGAAGACTGATCAGAGATGCAGCCAAGAGGCCCATGATCACTCTGGATGAACTGCAGAGATCTACAGCTGAGGTGGGAGACTCTGTCCATAGGACAACAATCAGTCGGATATTGCACAAATCTGGCCTTTATGGAAGAGTGGCAAGAAGAGAGCCATTTCTTAAAGATATCCATAAAAGGTGTCGTTTAAAGTTTGCCACAAGCTACCTGGGAGACACACCAAACATGTGGAAGAAGGTGCTCTGGTCAGATGAAACCAAAATTGAACTTTTTTGGCAACAATGCAAAACGTTATGTTTGGCGTAAAAGCAACACAGCTCATCACCCTTACACACCGTCCACATTTACATTTAAGTCATTTAGCAGATGCTCTTATCCAGAGCGACTTACAAATTGGTGCATTCACTGTCAAACATGGTGGTGGCAGCATCATGGTTTGGGTCTGCTTTTCTTCAGCAGGGACAGGGAAGATGGTTAAAATTGATGGGAAGATGGATGGAGCCAAATACAGGACCATTCTGGAAGAATGATGGAGTCTGCAAAAGACCTGAGACTGGGATGGAGATTTGTCTTCCAACAAGGCAATGATCCAAAACATAAAGCAAAATCTACAATGGAATGGTTCAAAAATAAACATATCCAGGTGTTAGAATGGCCAAGTCAAAGTCCAGACCTGAATCCAATCGTGAATCTGTGGAAAGAACTGAAAACTGATGTTCACAAATGCTCTCCATCCAACCTCACTGAGCTCGAGCTGTTTTGCAAGGAGGAATGGGAAAAAATTTCAGTCTCTCGATGTGCAAAACTGATAGACATACCCCAAGCGACTTACAGCTGTAATCGCAGCAAAAGGTGGCGCTACAAAGTATTAACTTAAAGGGGGCTGACTAATTTTGCACGCCCAATTTTTCAGTTTTTGATTTGTTAAAAAAGTTTGAAATATCCAATAAATGTCGTTCCACTTCATGATTGTGTCCCACTTGTTGTTGATTCTTCACAAAAAAATAGTTTTATATCTTTGTTTGAAGCCTGAAATGTGGCAAAAGGTCGCAAAGTTCAAGGGGGCCGAATACTTTCGCAAGGCACTGTACATATTCTTTATCTCTTTACACTTGTGTGGATAAGGTAGTAGTTTTGGAATTGTTAGGTTAGATTACTCTGGTTATTACTGCATTTTCGGAACTAGAAGCACAAGCATTTCGCTACACTCGCATTAACATCTGCTAACCATGTGTACGTGACAAATGAGATTTGATTTGAAGTAGAGGTTTATTATTATTGTGAAAGGTACTGCATAGGTGTAAACAGATATTTTTGCAAGATAGCACTTGTGTAGCAGAAATGTGCAGAAAGTAGTTTTGAATGCATTTTATTGAAGGGAAACTATTAGTCTTGAACTTTTTTGGCAACATAGTGATATTCTTATACTGAGCAATGAGGAATTAAACTACAAAATTCTAGGCTTCTCCCACTTTTTTTAACCATTGCCCCCACCCACAAGGTGTATAAACAAATTAGATGGATACAAAAAAAATGTGAATAAAATAAATCAAGTGTAATTAGCACATGTAGGACAGTATGCAAGTGTGTGTGCATGGACTTTGCAGATGTATTTCTCACATGTGCAGCACATAGTATTTGTTTTACAGCCCTTTGGGGGGCAGAATTGGCATTTCCTCCTCTTGCCTGCTGCAGCCTCAGGTGGATCAGGACAAGATTCAGCGCCCTAAACAGCTTTCACAAGCTCTGCAGAGGCTGCTGTGTGGGGGAGGCGCTCCCTTCTTTGAATGTGTGGGGTTACAAGTGCCTTTCCAAGCTGATCCAGGAACACCCTCTTTTTAAGCTTATCAGGCATCCAGGTAGGGTTGATCTTGTTCCATATCACAAAGGCATATTATGAGGACACAATGATGTTATGGAAGATGACCAGGGGCCAGTCATCCTCCTGCAGCTGTAAGTTCCAATCACCCTGTCCAGACCTCCCTCCTTTGTTGTGGTTGTTGTTGTAGTCCAGAATGATGGCTGGCTTCCTGTCCTCACGATCACTTATCTCAGCCGTTTTGTTCAGTGTGCTCAGGAGGACCACATTCTTGTTCCTCTTTGGGAGGTAAAAAACTAGAGTGGTGATGGGGGTGAAGGCAAACTTTGGGAAGGTCTCTCTCCCCCTTGTTGAGGAGTGCAGGGTGGAGCTCAGACTTGTTCTTTCTAACTGTGCCAACCATGGTGATCTTCCTCTTCAGGAGCTGCTGGCTGAGTTTATAAGAAGTGAAGAAATTGTCACACGTGACACTGTGCCCCCTCAGTCCATCTGTCACATTAAGCACAACCCGCATCCCCTGGTTCTTCTCCAGGCCTCCACTGATCAGCTTCCCTGTGTAGACTTGCATCTTCCAAGCATAGCTGAATTGTGGATCACAGGCCACCCATATCTTGATGCCATACTTTGCTGGCTTGCTGGGCATATACTTCTGGAAAGGACAGCAACCTTTGGACAAAAGAGATTACTATCGGCAATTAGTATCAATGTCACAGAAAACAATCGCAAATCAATGATTTTACAGCAATACGTAATAAAATGAACAGTGAAAATCACATTTCAGATATGAAAATAAAAATGTACCTCTGGAACCAGTTGCTCATCCACTCAGGCCCAGGGTTGTAGAGGTATGGCAGACGCTCCACCCACTTCTCCCAGACCTCTATGGCTGCCAGTTTCTCTCATCTTGCACGTCTTGACTCACTGCTATCAAATCGTAGCATTCGGAAAATCGTCCTTCCACTCGCAGCATCTCAGAGACTACATGTAGCCCTTCGCCACGGGAGCTATACACAACTGCTAAAATTAGCAGCCCTATGTAGGCACGCAGGTCAATCTCATCCATCCTTTTCCAGTTCAAATCAAATCAAATTTTATTTGTCACATATACATGGTTAGCAGATGTTAATGCGAGTGTAGCGAAATGCTTGTGCTTCTAGTTCCGACAATGCAGTGATAACCAACAAATAATCTACTAACAATTCCAAAACTACTGTCTTATACACAGTGTAAGGGGATAAGGAACATGTACATAAGGATAGATGAATGAGTGATGGTACAGAGCAGCATACAGTAGATGGTATCGAGTACAGTATATACATATGAGATGAGTGTGTAGACAAAGTAAACAAAGTGGCATAGTTAAAGTGGCTAGTGATACATGTGTTACATAAGGATGCAGTCGATGATGTAGAGTACAGTATATACATATGCATATGAGATGAATAATGTAGGGTAAGTAAAATATAAGGTAGCATTGTTTAAAGTGGCTAGTGATATATTTACATCATTTCCCATCAATTCCCATTATTAAAATGGCTGGAGTTGGGTCAGTGTCAATGACAGTGTGTTGGCAGCAGCCACTCAGTGTTAGTGGTGGCTGTTTAACAGTCTGATGGCCTTGAGATAGAAGCTGTTTTTCAGTCTCTCGGTCCCAGCTTTGATGCACCTGTACTGACCTCACCTTCTGGATGATAGCGGGGTGAACAGGCAGTGGTTCGGGTGGTTGATGTCCTTGATGATCTTTATGGCCTTCCTGTAACAACGGGTGGTGTAGGTGTCCTGGAGGGCAGGTAGTTTGCCCCCGGTGATGCGTTGTGCAGTCCTCACTACCCTCTGGAGAGCCTTACGGTTGAGGGCGGAGCAGTTGCCGTACCAGGCGGTGATACAGCCCGCCAGGATGCTCTCGATTGTGCATCTGTAGAAGTTTGAGTGCTTTTGGTGACAAGCCGAATTTCTTCAGCCTCCTGAGGTTGAATAGGCGCTGCTGCGCCTTCTTCACGACGCTGTCAGTGTGAGTGGACCAATTCAGTTTGTCTGTGATGTGTATGCCGAGGAACTTAAAACTAGCTACCCTCTCCACTACTGTTCCATCGATGTGGATAGGGGGGTGTTCCCTCTGCTGTTTCCTGAAGTCCACAATCATCTCCTTAGTTTTGTTGACGTTGAGTGTGAGGTTATTTTCCTGACACCACACTCCGAGGGCCCTCACCTCCTCCCTGTAGGCCGTCTCGTCGTTGTTGGTAATCAAGACATGCAGTTGCCCATGCCCAGGACATCGGCTCAACATTCTAGAAGTTCATCACACCAGCCATCAAAAAAATCTTCCCGGAGAATACAAATTTGAAGAGTTTTTGTAAATATGGAGACAACTGTACTTCCGGCGCCGACTGAGATGGCCGCCTCGCTTCGCGTTCCTAGGAAACTATGCAGTTTTTTGTTTTTTTACGTGTTATTTCTTACATTAGTACCCCAGGTCATCTTAGGTTTCATTACATACAGTCGAGAAGAACTACTGAATATAAGATCAGCGTCAACTCACCATCGAATATGGCCGCGTCAGTAAATGTCTGGAAAAAAAGTGTAATAATTGTTGCTAGTAGAGCTGGTTAGACTGTTTTATGCTATCCAGAGGTGAACAAATCATTGGCCACAGCGTCAAGTGTGCGCTCCTAGAGTGAAACGAGACGGGTGGGGCTAAAGCTTTAGAGGGTGTGATCGATGCAGAATGGGTGTAGGCAAAGAGCTCTTCACTAGATGCCAAAACATTAATTCAAAGGCCATTTTCTCAAAAGTGAGTTTACAAGTTGATCAACTTTCAAGGCAGAATTACTTTCCTCATGCAGTATATGACATACCATTTTGTAGCTCAGTCTCTACTTTTGATCCAATGTAGAAAATAAAAATAAACACTCACATTTTGCTGCATAAGACTTACTCAATCCAGGTGGTGAGTCCCATTTGTCTGTTAATGGAAACTAGCCAGTCATGTGACACCCACCTGACCTTTGCCCCATCCTATAATTAGACTGGGCCACAGTGTGTCTGAGCCAGAGTTTGAGTTGCACAACCTCTTCTCTTGCATAGCTAAGGTTGGGGGGGATAAACATGACCAGACCCTGCACGACTCCCTCAACCTAGTGCCATTCCATCCACATCCCTCAAATGGAACTCAATGAAACAGACAACCGAGACTTGTCCAAAGCAATAAACACAAATATACAATGTGGGAGGGACAGTAGATGAGATACTGTACGGTTTGCATTATTGAATTAGGGACATGATTAGTTTGAGACAATGCAGTCAGTAGATTAATGGAATTCCACTTTTAATACAATGCCAACAGTTTAACTCTGGGTTTTGTCTCTCTCTTTAGGATCGAGAGCTACTCCTGCAAGATGGCTGGTGATGACAAGCACATGTTTAAGCAGTTCTGCCAGGAAGGGGAACCACATGTCCTAGAGGCCCTCTCGCCCCCACAGTCCAGCGCCACGAGCCCACCCCAGTAAGGACCACAGCCACACAATGTTTTCATAACACAGGTCTGATCACTAGGAATGAAACTGATACCAATGGGGAGGGACTACCTGTTTTTGTTTTTCATTGTGAAATGTTTTCCTACAGTATGCACTAATGAATACTACTCTGTAGATACTGGTGTTGTATCGGACTGTCAGTTGTGGCACGTGAATGGAGAATCTTTCTTTTTTAACTTCCCAACCAAATAACTCCACTCTCTACTCATCTACATTGTTTTGCGCAGACTAGGGAAGAGTGGTGAGGATGGTGAGAACCCGCTGAGTGACAAGTGTTGCAGGAAGACATTGTTCTACCTCATCACCACGCTCAACGAGTCATTCAGGCCCGACTACGACTTCAGTGCAGCTCGGGGCCACGAGTTCAGCCGGGAGCCCAGCCTCAACTGGGTCAGTAGCACTACCTCCGTTCCTCTCATGATTAGACCACATTGGGATGACTTTAAACCAGCTCATTTAAAACAGCCGTTCATGGCTAATTTTCAGAATTGCTCACATACAGATGCTCTGAATCATCCCATGGAAGTCCCGGGAGCACATTGTTACAAAGCCATACACATAAGGGGGAGACGGTGAATTTTCTACAAGGGCCTTATGGAATATCACAGGCTGTAAGATAGAGGTGTCAAGCTCAATTCCTGGGAGGGCCGTGTGTCTGCTGGTTCCTTATTATCACCTTTCAGGTTGTCTAATTAAGACCTCGACAACCAAGTGACTTATCAATAACTAAAAAATTGTCTTAATTGATCAAACAAGTACAACGGAGGCCCTTCGGGAATTGAGTTTGACACCGCTGCTGTGAAGGCCTTTGCAGACCGTACGATTTTAGCCATAGGCTCTGACAAAGTTCTCGGTGTTAGATTTGTTTTGCCTTTGTCGTGTGGCTAGTGTTACGAGCCGATCCCGGTGACTGACCAATAGGAACATGGCCGGCACAGAGTATGCACACAATAATACGATTATTGTGAATAGTCAAATTTGTATAATAGTTTGGTTGAAACTTTTACATGCTGTGCAAGAATAATGATTTCCCTAATAATCATCTTGTTTAGGCTACCTGATGGGGGTTTTGAGGAATGCACAAAATCTCCAGTCAAAATAAAACGTTCTACCACAGCGACCATGTTATTTTGATTTCGAGTTCGGACAAATAAAGTTTTGCATGTGAACTTTTTCTAAGATGTGAGTTTGGAAAAACAAAGAATACTTCACTCGCGCATAAGCATAGACTGAGGCTTTCACTGCTAGTGTTGGCACACGCCCAGGGGGAAATACACCGCTGCAGATGACAGCCTGTGTCTGCTGACGTAGCCTCGCAAGCCAATTGCAGACCTGAAGAAAGTAGACCTGAAGAAAGTCGTAAAATCTGGCCAGGTTGATATCAAGATTTTAATTTGGTAACGTCACACAGTGACGTGATAATCGCAGAAGTCTGAATCCGACATACAGCAAAGAGGTCTATTCATCTGTAAGGAGAATGAGAAGTTGTAACGATTGTGTACCGTGCCTCCATCCAGGTGACGAATGCCGTCAACGGCAGCCTGTACTCATCAGTTGGAGTGGAGTTCAACTCCCTGGGGCCAGAGCTGTGGAACATCATTGACCAGGAAATTAGCCTGCAGGAATGTGACATATACAGGTGTGTTGTGTGTGAAGGTACATGTACAGTATGTTTTACTCCCTGGGGCCAGAGCTGTGGAACGTCATCGACCAGGAAATTAGCCTGCAGGAATGTGACCTATACAGGTGTGTTGTGTGTGAAGGTACATGTACAGTAAGTTTTCTGATTCTTGTTTGCTGCCTGTATATGAAGTATATTTATATGTCCCCTCTTTGTCCTCAGCTACAACCCTGACCTGGACTCAGACCCCTTTGGGGAGGAAGGCAGCCTCTGGTCCTTCAACTACTTCTTCTACAACAAGAGGCTGAAGAGGATTGTATTCTTCACCTGTCGCTCCGTCAGGTGAGCAGTCACAGCAGACCTCACTCTGTCTCCATGCAATCTTTGACAAAACAAGAGTTTGTTAGTTCTTACAGCCAGTATGAAATAGTTGGTGGCCTGTGGTTGAATTTCTATGGTCCCTCATCTTTGTTATAAAGTCAGAAAATCTGTCTCGTGTTGCTGGTATGAATTGCTCACACCAAACTAGCATATTCTACTGTTTCTGGGTTCACTATACAGCAGCAGGAGTTGATTGGGCTTGATGTGCCGAGGCAGCTAAAGCCCGTCTGGTCTCATGTGGTATGGGAGTGTAATCTATTACCAGGAGGATGAAAGGCTAGGGAAGGGGACTGAACAGATCAACTCCAAAAGCAATTTGTCAACCAGAGAAAACAGATGTACCGCTATGATTGAATAAGGAAGGAGTCATGATATTTCTGCTTTATTTCCAAAGTGTCCTGAGTGGGTACGGCCGCGGTTGTCTTGACAAAGGGTTGGACATGGAGCTGAATGATGATGATGAGGAAGAGATCGAGGGATTCACCGAGGACAGGTGGGATCGTTTTACTATAGTAATGTTACTGCCGGCTTATACTCTAGTGCACAAATGGGTCTCTGTCTTACATATATAGTTTCATCAGTGCATGGGGTTGCATGTGTGTTTTGTCTAGATAGAGACATGATTGACACTACCTTGTTCTCTCCCTGTCTTCAGGTTCCCCAAAGCTCTCTGTGTCTAACGCTCTCCCGATGGAAGACAAGCCCATGTAGGCCGATACATCCTCCCCGTTTTGTTTTCATCTTCCCCTCTGTCTCTGTTTTGTAGAGCCTAACCCAGAGTCATTTGCGCATTTAGAGGAAGGATATCCCCGACAAGTGCATGTTTCACATCAGCTGGATCCAAACCATACCGTGAAGGACATTTTTGAAATGCCCATGGTTTCTTGTCTCCCTTTTACTGTGATTTTTATCATCCATCATGGTCCCTGACTTGAACCTATGCCTGGTTTATGGTCAAGAGAGACCATGGACAGCTAACCCTGACAAGCACATTTTCTTTTATTGAAGATCCCAGCAATCACTAAGTGGAGATGATTAAGTCCACAGTTCAACGCCATCATTAAAGGGGGGGGGCTAATTACATGACTGTGTAGGTCCAATCTCACGCAGCCACACTGGTTAAAGGGTGGTACAACGAGAGCCAATCTGATTGTCTATCCAGCTGATTTCCATTTGTGACTGCTTCCTCCGAGGTGTGGCTTTTATATGTTCGACAGTGACGTTACTGTGAGAACTGAACTTTCATAGCACTGTGTTTTGAAACATGCAGCATTTGTAATGGAACCTCGTAATATGTTTGAATCCACTGCAGAAATAATCGAATCTAATTTTATTTGTAAAAAAATGATTGAATATCTACTGCACACGACCTTCTGTGGATGTGAAATTGAGATGGCACTGCCAAAGAGCAATACAACATATCACTTTCATAACTCACGTCTATCAATAACCATATTCACTCTGCATAATGTTCCCTTAGATTACCTCAATCATGTCGTAAAACCTGTACCCATATTCCACTGCTACAATCAAACGCATCCATTTATTTCATGCTCTTTTAAACTTGAAAGGCTTTGGTTTGAAGAGCTACTGAATGCGGGCAGCAAAGTCAGTGATATTTCCAGTAATTGTTCATGTTCTACAGTATTTTTAGGTTAAAATACCCTTTTATCTATGACCTGTTTTGATTAAACTGTGAATAAAAGTTGTTTGAACCAAAATGTCTTGTCAGAGAGGAGTGGATACAGGCAACATAATTACTAATTAAAATAGTTTGAGCAGTAATGACTTGTATTACAGCAGTACAAGATAAGAGAATATCTTTACGAGTACCTTTTCATAACAAAAATTGTTCCTATGGACATTGAGTGGAGCCTGACCTTTGCATTAGAGACAAGGTGTGGCATCAAACACTTGCACATATTACGACAGCACATTGACCTACAAGACATTGGTTACATTATAACCACTTAAAATAAGTCATAAATATCTGACTTCAGTCTTAAAACAGTATAGCAGGTGGAGACACGATCTTTGTAGACAGTGTTCATCAGTCTGATGTTCCAGGTGATTCAGTATTTAGGTCTGGTTTACTCTGAGAAAGAGCACTCTTCTCCCCCCCCCCAATTATAGCATCCGCACACGAGCAGTGCTATTGAGGCCTTCTCCATTTTGAAGTAGTCCATTTCTTTCTATGTTGCTGAGTTGGTAAACAAGCTGAAAAGGTATATTGCCATATGGAGTATTTGAACAGGTATAAAGCCAAGGTTTGAGATTTACTGCCAGCTGATTCCTGATGAGCTGAATGGAATTATGTAATCCTTCCTTAACCCATGGAAAGTCCCACCCAGTTGACTACTTAAAAGATGGTGAAAGTCCTCAATGGCAGTGCCCATGCGAAAACAGGCTTTTGGGCACCAGAGTCCTCTCTCTATGGGTTTAGTGAGCTCTTTATGGCAAAAATCACATCATAATTCACCTCCACACTGTCTCTTGGGGTAGGCCCAGCAATGCTCAAGCCATTTTATTTCAATCAGGAAAGAGGCAGAGAACAAAAGTCCTCATAACAATGGTTAAACTTTCATAAAATTATTGGAATGGCACAAGAAATACTTAGCACCACTGATTTACCTTTTACATGTTCTTAAATTGGTAAATGTCACTTTAACCTTGGATCTTGAAGACTGGAGAAAAGGCAGGTAGGATCAGGAGAGAAAAGGACCAGGGCCAGAAAGTACAGAAACAGGACACCAAACCAGGCAAGTAGAAGTTGACTTCAGACAGCTGGATGATAAATAGAGGGGCTCAGGATCCCTCATACAGTGGGGAGGAAGCAGCAAACCGAAACATGCACGGTAGCGGGCTAATACCTCTTTCCTCCCTGCAAATGTAGGCTATTCCAGTCCTCATGGGCCTGATTGGTGTTACACTTTCCCCCCCATCCCTAGCAAACACAGCTGATTTAGACTAATTGCATTCTATACTGAAGATCATGATTAGTTGATTATTGGAGTCAGGTGTGTTAGCTAGGGCAAAAGTGACACCAATCAGGCCCCAAGAACTAGAGTTGCCCAGGACTGTTGACTAGACCCCCCCCCCCATGTAATGTGTTTGACACCCCTGCGCTAAGGGCACAAGTAGCTCACTACACATTATCACAAGGATGGAAGGCTCAAGTTCTGCTCCTTCCTCCCTGTGTGAACCTAGTGAAGCCAATGCAAGCTCTAAAGGTGCAAGTAGCTCACTATACATCAACACAGTGAAAGAAGTCTCCAAATTGCTGCTCATTCCCCCCTGTGTGACCTGGGTGAAGCCAATGCAGCCTCTAAGGCAGGGTACCCCCCCCCAAACATTTCACATTTTAAGTTTTAACCCTAAACTGGCACACCTAACTCAATTAGTCAACTAATCATCAAGTCTTTGACTAATTGATAAATTAATCAGGTGTGCCAGTTTAGCATTAACTCAAATGTGAAACGTCTTGAGGGGGGGCAAGGACAGGGGGAAACCCTGCTCTAAGGGACCACACACTGAATGTGGATCTCCTGTTAGTTGTTCAGTGCTGTGTGGTTTAGGGATCACCCACTGGTGGATGTCTGATTGCTGACATTTTTTGCTGTAGAATTGGTTTGAGCTTCCTTTGCAAATTACAGCCAGCACTCTGTTCAGAGGTGCTAGATACCCTCACCTCTGGGCACAAATAGCTCAATACACATCAACACAGTGAAAAAAAGGCTCCGGTTGCTTCTTCTTCCTCATTAGCAAAGGTTAGATAACTACCTACGCTTAATTGTCCAGCAGAATTCATGTATCCAAAAAAGCCAAAAGATTGCATGAAAAACATACCTTCTCTCTCCCTTGTTGACCTACTACACGTTGTTTCTTTCTCTGCTATTTTCATGTCTGGATTTTGCACATTGGCCGCCTTCTCAACACCGCTCTTTGCGCACCGTTACATGATATCTTCTTGTTTGGTATTATGGCGGTCCCAAACAAATATTGTATTGGCTGTGTGTCAGCCTACTATTCAGTAGTACGAATTCATTACACTTTGTGAGACATTGCCCTACCAACTAACCTCACCACTATTCCACTACTGTGGCCCCGTCTGATCCTACTCCAGGCCAGCAGCCTGGGAGGAGGGGACACTATAGTTCGAAACATCTTGCAACTATTCTGCAGTAAAATCTCATACACCCAAGTACTTCTCTGCAGCTGCCACCACATCTATCCTCTATGATTTACGTTCCATTCCTGCAGTACAATTGACACCATGGATAATTCCAATTAAATAAAAGGACCCTTTTAAATGAAGTGTTACCGATTTGATTGTATATTTTTTTATAAACAATACAAAACATACACATACAATGCAGTCGACTCTACGGAGACCACAGTATAGGCTAGTAGACAGCTAAGCTACACACAATGACAGCTAGCTACATACAACGAAAGCAGTGGTCGGCGCTACTGGGTCCACAGGCAGTACAGCCTAGGCTACTATAGAACACACAAACTTGTAGACAGTGTTACTAACATTATCTAAAAAGATCAGTACACAATAAAAGCTAAAGTGAGCGATACTGAGATCACATGCCGCCTAGTAGTAGACAACTGGCATAATGTAAGCTACAATAAAATCAGTAGTCCACACTCCTGAGACCAGAGTGAGTAAGATTTCCAAAGCATATTATATATCATAGCAAATAACTTAGAGCAGAATGTCCTACCAGACAAATCCCACATTTGCTCATGGCTAGATTGGCTGAGAGAAGGTAGGCTACTGACTGAGTTGGTGATACAGACAAGACTTTAAGGTCACCTCTTCAGTGTCTCTCTTCAGTCACACAGTAGCCATATCATCCTCACTTGTGGTCTAAGAGAACTTCATGTCTGATCCTAAAAAAGAGACCAAATGTGTGCTGTTGTTTTTTTGGGGGACTTTGAAACAAACATCACAGTTTGCTTTATAAACACTCACTGTTTGAATATTATGCTACAAGTGTCAGTGGAAGGTCTTGTCCTATTGGATGGAGATGGAATCATGACCCTGAGTTGCTATTAGAGTTGGCATAACAATGACATAGGAGTTGCCATAAGAGAACATGACAATGACCAAAGTAGCCACCCTTTGCCTTGATGACAGCTTTGCACAATCTTGGCATTCTCTCAACCAGCTTCACCTGGAATGCTTTTCCTACCATCTTGAAGGAGTTCCCACATATGCTGTGCACTTGTTGGCTGCTTTATCTTCACTCTGCGATCTAACTCATCCCAAACCATCTCAATTGGGTTGAAGTCGGGTGATTGTGGAGGCCAGGTCATCTGAAGCAGCACAACAGCCTAATGACCAAACAATTGACCAGTCGACTAATTAGGATCTGCCCTACTACATTCCACATGAAAGACTGGATCCTAATTTGCCTTTAACTGGAAGCCAAGAGAGATTAAGATACATTCAGTTGACATTTATATGGATAGAGCAATGAAGATCTAATCTGGGAGCCCTGTTTTGAGCGAGTTATATCTTTTTTTCCCATGTATTTTTCTGCTGCAGATATTTTGCTCCATATGACTGGACAATACTCTAGGTGTGATAGAATCAAAGCTTGAATCACCCGATTCAGAGTGATGCATGTCACATACTCATAATTGTTTTTCTTGTCATGGCAATGCCCTTAAAAAAAAGAAAAAAAAGGAAAGCTGCACACTCTAGGAGCTCAGATGGAATAATTGAATAACCAACAAGCCAAGCTGTCTTCATCAGGGTGTCAGACCACTTATTCAATTATTGCATCTGAGCTCTCCTGATCTGTTTCAAGTTTACTCCTTTAGCCAGTAACTTGCCTAAACAGGTGTGTGTTTCTTCCGCCTCCAGAATGGCAATGCCCTTACCCATTTTAATTACAATGTTATCTACAGTGCATTCAGAAAGTATTCAGACCCCTTGACTTTTTCCACATTTTGTTGTTACAGCCTTATTCTAAAATGGATTCAATCGTTTTTATCCGCTCATTAATCTACACACGATTTGGACCAAATCAAATACATTTTGTTTTATAAATATTCAACATCAATTTGTTCATGTTAACCCACTCAGACACTGTTCTTAGTTATATTTGTTAAGTCACTATATACTGATGAAGTGCTATACATTGTTGAGTCATCAGCATACATAACCACTCTTGCTTTATTCATTACTGAGAGTAAATCACTAGTAAAGATGGAGTAGAGGAGTCGGCCTTGGAGGCTGCCTTGAGGACGCCACAATGTAAACCTTTACTGTCTGAAAAGGTACTTTTAAATATTTTTAGCGCCTTCTAAATAGATGCAGTAGCTTTCCATGCAGGATAGAGCAACAGACATAAAATCATAACATTTTAGTTTACTTGGCAACAGTTCATGATCAATTACATAAAAAGCAGCACTAAAGTCTAACAACACTGCACCCACTAACTTCCTGTCATCCATACGCGCCAATCATCTGTCATTTGCCCTAAGGCCATACTGGTAGAATACCATTCTCTATTAGCATGCTGGAAACTTCTTATCAGACCATTGCATGAGAAATAATCCTGGATTTGCACAGATGCACTTTTTTCCAATAAATTACTTTATTGTAAACTATTAGGACCAGTGAAGGCAGATTTGTTTTCTTCCATAGGTAGTGGAATGACCTTTGACTTTTTCCATATTTCTGGGCACACCCCACACATCAAGCACCAATAACAAATATGACAACTTGGGGTGAAGATGTGGTTTAACGCTAAGCAATTTGCCGTCAAGATTAGGCTACCATTATTTCAGATCGTGAAATGTGGGACGTCTGTAAAATAAATAAACTTGGACCAGATTGATGCGCTCGCCCCACTATTTATAGTTTATTTTTGTATTATTTTGTAACTTATGTGAAGGAAAATTGTTTCGTGGTATCCAATTGTTTAGTAGCTACTATCTTGTCTCATCGCTACAACTCCCGTACGGGCTCGGGAGAGACAGTTGAAAGTCATGCGTCCCCCTATACACAACCCAACCAAGCCGCCCTGCTTCTTAACACAGCGCGCATCCAACCCGGAAGCCAGCCGCACCAATGTGTCGGAGGAAACACTGTGCACCTGGCAACCTTGGTTTGGCGCACACTGTGCCCGGCCTGCCACAGGAGTTGCTGGTGCGCGATGAGACACGGATACCCCTACCGGCCAACCCCTCCCTAATGACGCTAGGCCAATTGTACGTCGCCCCACGGACCTCCCGGTCGCAGCCAGTTACGACAGAGTCAGGGCGTGAACCCAGAGTCTCTGGTGGCACAGCTGGCTCTGCAGTATAGCACCCTTAACCACTGCACCACCCGGGAGGCCCATAGGAAAAACATTGTTTTGAGCTCAAAAAGCAGTAGTAGCATTATGCAAATCAGGGAACAAAATGAACCAATATGGTTCAATTGCAGACCGCAATCCGGGGCGTTTCTTGATAAGGGTATTCCTTGATATCAGGAAATGCCCGCTGGTGCCTGCCATTGGTCAGTCCATTGATATCAGGAAACATCCATTGATATCAGGAACGTTCCATTGGTCGTCCCATTGATGCCTGCCATTGGTCAGTTCCTGCACTGTCCCACACTGTTTATATTAAGGAGACTTCCTGATTTCCAATCTCTAAAGCACTTGTTTTAAAGAAGTGCTTTAGATATAATAGGAATTGCATTTTTTGACTGTGTTTGGATGGCACGAGGTGCAAACCTAATTTAGCATAATGAGCATTTAACATTTTGTAACACTGTGAAACAGCACTAATAAACTTGCCACTTTAAACTTTTACTCTAGTCCAACACCTCAAAATCTTATTACATAGCCTACAACAAACATATTAGAGTCAATTACAGAGTTACCAGTAATACAGTTTACTGAACATTACATTGTGCTGCAGGGCCAGAGAGCATAGATTTAGGAAAATGCTGAGAAACTGCTGCTCCAATAGAAATATCTGATCAGGCCTCTCGAATGGGACAGCGGTCTAAGGCACTACAGACTCAGGTTCGATCCCAGGCTGTGTCGAAGCCGGCCATGACCGGGAGTCCCATAGGGCGGCGCACAATTGGCCCAGCGTCGTCCGGGATAGGGGAGGGTTTGGCCTGGGGGGGGCTTTACTTGGCTCATACGCTCTAGCGACTCCTTGTGGCGTGTCGGTGCCTGCAGGCTGACTTCGTTCGTCAATTGAATGGTGTTTCCTCCTACATATTGGTGTGGCTGGTTTCCGGGTTAAGCGGGCGGGCGCGTGTTGTTTAGGAGGACGCATGACTCAACCTTCGCCTGTCCCAGGTCTGTTGGGGAGTTGCAGTGATAAGACTGGATTGCAATTGGATATCATGAAATTGGGTAAGATAAAAAATATATATAATCAGCCTATTCAGTAGTGTCATGGTGGCATTAGCTACCTTGTTGAGTCTCCTGGTTTGGAAACCTCTCTGACAGGGTCCTATTGTCATGGAGCTGGAGACCTAATGTTACCAAGGCTGTGATCACCTGGATTCCAGTCCCAGTCAACACCTGGATTCCATTCCTGGATTCCTGTATTCCATTCCAGTCCCTCACTCCTTATTTTAGCATGTCTAGACACCCCTCAAAGTAGTGTTGTGTTGGTTTTGGATGCAACCCATATACTCTAGCACTGATTCCTTTCAAGGGCTCTGTGTCTCTCTTCCTCTCATCGACCAGGGCTAGAGCTGAACCCTGCTAATCAGGTCTAACTCGTCTTCCTGTGGGTGATGTAACTTTCTGTAGCTACTGTCCTCTTTAGGCGATCCAGAAAGTGCGCAGTAAGAGTGACCCATCACTTTGCTGAAGGAACACATGCTGTCCAACAACATGGCTTCTGTGGAGGAGATCAAAGTACACACACCTTCACCAACACACACACACACACACACAGGTGGTTCAAGTACTCCAATACATTTTTTATTTGGTCTTTTATCTTCTTTCCTTCCTTCCTACAGGAGATAGATGTATAGATCAGGAAGGTGATCGAGGATGCGGCCCAGTTTGCGATCCCTGAACCTGAACCGCCATTGGATGAGCTCTGCAACCACATATTTGCCAACAAACCGCCCATGGAGGTCGGCGAGACCACCCCTGGGTCAAACTTAAGTCTGTCAGCTAGACACACACACATGCACACACCTGGACCAAACTATAGTCCATCAGCTACACATCCCCTCTGAAACACCAACCCCTGGGTGAAAGTCTACTCCTCTCTTTTCCTTCTCTCTTCTCTTTTCGCTCATTAGTTCCCTAAACGCACAATAGGATATGAGATTGTGACCCTGTAGGTCAGAGTTCAGTCTGTAGCAGCATTGTAAACCAGTTCATCACTTCTGAGCTTGTGATGTCACTGGTATTTATTCACAATATGTACTGTATTGCATATAATATGTTGTTTTATGTCAGAGTTGGTATTCTCCTGATACTGAGGGATCTGTCTGTGAATGGGAAGTGAATTGCATTGGGCAGGGTTTTGTTCCAGCCCAACACTAACACACCTGATTCAACATATATTTTTTTATTTTTTTTATTTTACCTTTATTTAACCAGGCAAGTCAGTTAAGAACAAATTCTTATTTTCAATGACGGCCTAGGAACAGCGGGTTAACTGCCTGTTCAGAGGCAGAACGACAGATTTGTACCTTGTCAGCTCGGGGGTTTGAACTTGCATCCTTCCGGTTACTAGTCCAACGCTCTAACCACTAGGCCACCCTCAAGGACTGGAATCCAGGTGATCAACCTCTCATCCTCATCAATACTTTACTTAGCTGTATCAGGTGTGTTCATGTTGATACACTGTATGTAATTTACAAAGCTTGCACACCCTATATCTCTCCAGGACCAGGGTTGTCCACCCCTGGCTTGGGGAGTGTGTGGGGGCTCTGGGTTAGACCAAGTACTACTCGGTACTGTAGAATCAAATGTTATTTGTCACATGCGCTGAATACAACAGGTATTCAACCTTACAGGGAAATGCTTACTTACAAGCCCTTAACTGACATTGTAGTTTTAAGAAAATACCTTTAGAAAGTAGGAGATAAGAATAACAAATAGCAACTGTAAAAAACAATGGCGGGGCTATATGTAGGGGGTACCGGTAAAGTCAATGTGCAAGGCACCGGTGTCGAGGTAATATATACATGTAGGTAGAGTTATTAAAATTACTATACATATACATAGGCAATGCAGATAGTCTGGGTATCCATTTGATTAGATGTTCAGGAGTCTTATGGCTTGGGGGTGGAAGCTGTTTAGAAGTCTCTTGGACCTAGACTTGGCGCTCCGGTACTGCTTGCCGTGCAGTAGCAGAGAGGACAGTCTATGACCAGGGTGGCTGGAGTCTTTTACAATTTTTAGGGGCTTCCTCTGACACCAACTGGTATAGAGGTCCTGGATGGCAGGGAGCTTGGCCCCAGTGATGTACTGGGCCGTACGCACTACCCTCTGTAGCGCCTTGCGGTCAGAGGACGGGCAGTTGCCATACCAGGCAGTGGTGCAACCCACTTTATGACTGTTTGTGTTTATTAAGTTTTTCTGACCGACATGCTATTGTTGCACTTTGACTTGATAAACTTAACAGACACCAGACTGCAAGTAATGGTAGTCTATTTGTCTGTCCTGCTCTCTTCCTCTCCTTCTCTTCCTCATTGTCCGACTCCCTCGCTCCGTGAGGAGACAATACTGATTGAAGCACTGTGAAAACTGAAGCGTCTGTATGATCTGAACGACTGAAAGATTGTCGTACAGTTTGACGTGATTTGACCGAAGCAGTAAAGTTGGCGGAGACTTGGTGAGTGCATTTCCCCGCTCCCTCCGTCACCACGAATCTCAGAATGAACTAGTCATAACTCATAACTAGTGCTTATAACTAGTGTTTATATATCCATTTTTAAATTTCATTTAGCTAGGCAAATCAGTTAAGAACGAATTCTTATTTACAATGAAGGCCGAGCAAAAGGCAAAAGCCCTCCTGCGGGGATTGCTGGCTGGGATAAGAAAATATAAATTAATGAAAATATAGGACAAAACACACATCACGACAAGAGAGACAGCACTACATAAAGAGAGACCTAAGACGACAACATAGCATGGCAGCAACACATGACAACACAGCATGGTAGCAACACAACATGACAACAACATGGCAGCAGCACAACATGGCAGCAGAACAAAACAGGGTACAAACGTTGTTGGGCAGAGACAACAGCACAAAGAGCAAGAAGGTAGAGACAACAATACATCACACAAAGCAGCCACAGCTGTCAGTAAGTGTCCATGATTGAGTCTTTGAATGAATAGATTGAGATAAAACTGTCAAGTTTGAGTGTTTGTTGCAGCTCGTTCCAGTCTCTAGCTGCAGCAAACTGAAAGAAAAGAAGAGCGACCCAGGGATGTTTGTGCTTTGGGGACATTTAACAGAATGTGACTGGCAGAACAGGATTTGTATGTGGAGGATGAGGGCTGCAGTAGATATCTCAGATAGGAGGGAGTGAGGCCTAAGGGTTTTATAAATAAGCATCAACCAGTGGGTCTTGCGACAGGCATACAGAGATGACCAGTTTACAGAGGAGTATAGAGTGCAGTGATGTGTCCTATAAGGAGCATTGGTGGCAAATCTGATGGCCGAATGGTAAAGAACATCTAGCCGCTGGAGAGCACCCTTACCTGCCGATCTATAAATTACTTCTCCGTAATCTAGCATGGGTAAGATGGTCAACTGAATCAGGGTTAGTTTGGCAGCTGGGGTGAAAGAGGAGCGATTACAATAGAGGAAACCAAGTCTAGATTTAACTTTAGATAAACATTGGCAGTTTGGATAGCTGAAGTTTATTTTTGTCAGCGTTAGACTTTGGTAATGCTTTCAACGGTCGTTCAATGAACTTTATTGCTGTTAACTCTGTAATTTCTCTTTTTATCCTGTGCACTCAATGACTGTGTGTGTCCTAAATTGAGGCCAGGAATATAGTCTCTTCTCTACAGACGTCCCCATGTCGAACTTGTTGTTCTCACAGATGAAGATACATGGCAACTTCCACAGAGCCGCCATGTTGAAAGACTCAAAGATCTGGCCCTGACTGAATGTCATTTATAACTGCTTAATTTAATGAAGCATTTATAAAGTTACATTGTTCAAAAATCTATGTCTACAGTATATATCAACGATTTTACAGTCCACAAATTGGTAGTACCAATCCCAGATTGTCTCTTTAAATAAACAAGGTAAAATAGATTTAGGCCTACACGTCATCATATTATGTAAAGTGGTCACATAACTCCATATCTCACCACTGTTTTATTGTGACTCTGTAAATGAGTCACAATAGTTGGATAGTCCGCTAAAGACTTCTTCTCACAAAATTTGAGGCTGTACAATGCGGTGTTTCGATAGCCTCGTCTATCTTCGTTAGGTGACCTCATGACGCCATCTTGTGAACAGCCACGGTGATGGTTCCATGTGTTCTCACTAGAATATTCCCTGAATCTGACTCCAGGCACACTGTGGGACTGTCTGTAGGGTCTGTGCCCAACTTTATTACCATGTGCTGCCGAGTGAGGGATGTAAACATTATCACTAAACGCACATATCAAAGCACTGTCAGAATTATGCATACAACAAATAACCTACATGACCAAACGTATGTGGAACATCTCATTCAAAAATCATGAGCATTAATATGGAATTGGCCCCCCTTTGATGCTTAACCAGCTTCCACTCTTCTGGGAAGTCTTTCCACTAGATGTTGGAACATTGCTGCCGGGACTTGCTTCCATTCAGCCACAAGAGCATTAGTGAGGTCGGGCATTGATGTTGGGCGATTATAGGTCTGGCTTGCAATCAGCTTTCCAATTCATCCCAAAGGTGTTCGATGGGTTTGAGGTCAGGTCTCTGTGCAGGCCAGTCTCTTTGTGCACGGGGGCATTGTCATGCTGAAACTGGGAAGGGCCTTCCCCAAGCTGTTGTCACAAAGTTGGAAGCACAGAATTGTAAAATTTCCCTTTACTGGAACTAAGGAGTCTAGCCCAAACCATGAAAAACAGCTCCAGACCATTATTCTTCCTCCACCAAACTTTACAGTTGGCACTATATATTGGGGCAGGTAGTGTTGTCCTGGCAGCCGGCAAATTCAGATTCGTCCATTGGACTGCCAAATGGTGAAGCGTGATTCATCACTCCAGAGAACGCGTTTCCACTGCCTCAGAACTTTACACCACCCCAGCCGACGCTTGGCATTGTGCATGGTGATCTTAGGCTTGTGTGCAGCTGCTCGGACAAGGAAACCCATTTCATGAAGCTCCCGATGAACAGTTATCGTGCTGACATTGCTCCCAGAGGCAGTTTGGATCTCGGTAGTGAGTGTTGCAACTGAGGACAGGCGCTTCAGCAATCGGTGGTCCCGTTCTGTGAGCTTGTGTGGCCTACCACTTCGCGGCTGAGCTGTTGTTGCTCCTAGATGTTTCCACTTCACAATAACAGCACTTACTGTTGACCAGGGCACCTCTAGTAGGGCAGAAATGTTATGAACTGTCTTGTTGTAAAGGTGGCATCCTATGACGGTGCCACATTGAAAGTCACTGAGCTCTTCAGTAAGGCCATTCTACTGCCAATGTTTGTCTATGAAGAATGCATGGCTGTGTGCTCGATTTTATACACCTGTCAGCAACGGGTGTGGCTAAAAAAGCTGAATCCACAAATTTGAAGGGGTGTATCCACATACTTTTGTATATATAGTGTATCTTAGTATTCCAGAAGTCTAACTTTTAGCGAATACAAAATATAGGCTGCATCACATCCGGACGTGATTGGGAGTCCCATAGGATGGTACACAATTGGCCCAGCATCGTCCGGGTTTAGCCGGGGTAGGCCGTCATTGTAAATAAGAATTTGTTCTTAACTGACTTGCCTAGTTAAATAAACATTTTTAAAAAATGTAAAACGCTCTTAACAGTTTACAACTTAATGTTATTAGCTACAGTTGAAACCTGTTAAAAAGTTCTAGCGTACATCAGCTGACCGACTCTTCGGGAACATTAATGCGAATGTCATAATACCCATAAAACTTTGTGGTCAAACACGGAAGTGGTTACAGTCATTTTTTCACAATTCATTTTTCCCATTGGATATAGATATACGGGTTGGGGGGGTGGGCAGTCTGTAACCAGTATATAAGGGAACTAAACAGGACTGCCCCGTTAGAGCTCCTGACAGACGTTCACTATGGTGCATCAAGTTTGTTGGAACCTCTCCAGCACGCTGATAATTAACAATGATTAATTTAAGATTGACTGAGTGTCCCTGTGTAAGTATTTCCACGACAGTACCCTAATGTCCTATGCCACTCTCACGTTGAAGATGTCTCCATGATTCTGGGCCATCATATTTTCAATCTTCTGCAGGAGCTCAGCAACCTGTGTGCTGTCCTCTTCCACCAACTTGTTGTTGAAGTCATGGTATCTGTTCTCACACTTCTCCAGGAGCCCCTGGAATGCCTCTCCTGCCCCCTGAAGGTAGTCCTCGATCCTCCTCTGACAACTCAACAGGTCAGCACGGGTGAACAGCAGAATGGTCTGTCTCCAGATCCTCTCACCAAACAGCCTCTCTAATCGCCTGGAGGCACACTGGTTCCATTCTGGGTCCAGACACACTTATACAACCAGCAGGAGGGCAAGGGAACCAGTCTTAGGGCTGTTCCAACCAACACTGCGACATGCTACATTCAGGATACTATTACTAGTAGTAAGAGTAGCATCTTCAGTAGAGAGGGGGTCCCAGCGGGGAGTGTCCACCACTGTGACAAGTCTGCAAATGACAACCCCCTTCCTCTGCTTGTGGCTCTCTGTGTTTGTTGTGGCATTAAATATTTGTTTCCCCAGGATGATGTTGCCAGCTGAGATTTTGCCAGTCGACTGTTCACCAAACAAAATGATTTCCAACTCCGACATATTGCAAACTAATACGTGGTATTCTGAAGAAAGGTTACACAAATCCACATGAGCAAGTGTAGGCTATAAACAGACGTTGGTAGTTTGTTGCTTGTTTGGTGCAAAGTCATCACAATGAATGTGTATCTATTCTATTTAGTTCTAATGTAATCCTATTATACAGTTGAAATATAGGGCATAACGCAAAGGTTTAAAGAACATGGCAAATAACAGTGGTAACCTGTCACGACTTCCGCCGAAGTCGGTCCCTCTCCTTGTTCGGGCGGCATTCAGAGGTCGATGTCACCAGATGTCACCAGCCTTCTAGCCATCGCCGATCCATCAATGGTCCGTTATTGTGGGCTAGTTTATTGTGTTTTATATATTTGAATTATTGAGTAAAGTACGTTCCTTACTCATATCCGCTGTCCTGCGCCTGACTCTTCCACACCAGCTACACACAGGTCACTTACATAACCTCCCAATGGCAGCCATTTCATATTGTCCCGCTGTGTCCTCTAATCACTCTAATCTGCAGTTGACTATAACAATTATAGTCAAATTATATTACACTACAACACCCACATACAAATGCCTTTAAAAACTATTAGGCCCTTTTAGTAGCTCTAAAGTAGTCTGGCTGACACCAGCTCGTGTCACGTCTGCCTGACTAGCTTTACAGGTCTATGCCGACTATTGTAGGGTAGTGGGATAGGACAAATGAAAATACACTTACACTGAAAAAAATCTTACAAACCTGTCCTTTTAGTTTTTCAGCCTCCCAGAAGTAGACAATTGAAAGGATTGACCCACAAGGTACAATGGCAGACGGAGAACTTTTGATCTAATAGGCTATGAATGACAGCAATGGATCTGAAAAGAACACAAACAAATCTGGGACCAGGCAAGGCAACTATGCCCTTTAAAAGGCCCCTTTAAGTGTGGAACGTCTATCTGTGTAGTATAATATATAATATGAAAGGTATGCCATGACATGGTAATGACACATTTTACTTATTGCTAAATTAATCTTGGGAAATAACAAATAGTAATGACTAATTACAATAATAATAATAATAATAACAATAATAATACATATAATGTCGCCGGGAGGATGGCTGCTGTATTATGTGGTCCTTACCAACTGTGCTATTTCGTTCGTTTTTTTTCACGTTGTTTAAAAAAAATAAGTTACACTTATTTTGTCATGACTTCTGTTATTTTACTGTTGCTCGTTAATTATTTGTTATATTTCAAATATTTTTTCCTTAAACCTACATTGTTGGTTAAGGGCTTGTAATTAAGCATTTCACTGTAAGGTCTACCTGTTGTATTCGCCGTACGTGTCAAATAACTTTTGATTTGATTTTTATCAACAAAGTCTGCCCTGGGCTTGCTATCCCTGTGCTTGCACAAAAGGACATCCCGGTTGTTTGGTATATCTTCTATCTGCTCTTTTGCAAAATAAGAAAGCCACATTGGCCTATTTATACTGCCATCTTGTGGTAGTATAAATAATTCATTTAAAAATATATATTTAACCTTTATCTCACTAAGCATGTCAAGAAATCCTTATTTACAATAACCACCTACCCCGGCCATACCCGGATGACACTGGGCCTATTGTGCGCCGCCCCAAGGGACTCCCAATCACGGCCGGTTGTGATACAGTCTGGAATCTAACATTCGGGAGCCCAGAACACTAAATCAGTGGTTCCCAAACTTGTTATAGTTCCGTACCCCTTCAAACGTTCAACCTCCAGCTGCGTACCCACTCTAGCACCAGGGTCAGCGCACGCTCAAATGTTGTTTTTAGTCATCATTGTAAGCCTGCCACAAACATACGCTATACGATACATTTATTAAACATAAGAATGGGTGTAAGTTTGTCACAACCCGGCTCGTGGGAAGTGACAAAGAGCTCTTATATGACCGGGGCACAAATAATCATATAATAATGATTAATAATTTAGCTCTTTATTTAGCCATCTTAAATATATAACCTTATTTGTTCATCGAAAATTGTAAATAACTCACCACTGGTTCATGAGAAGGGTGTGCTTGAAAGGATGCGCATAACTCTGCAATGTTGGGTTGTATTGGAGAGTCTCAGTCTAAAAATAATCTTCCACACAGTCTGTGCCTGTATTTAGTTTTCATGCTGGTGAATGCCGAGAATCCACTCTCACATAGGTTGCAAATGGCATCAGTGTTTTAACAGTGCGATTTGCCAAAGCAGGATATTCTGGGCGCAGCCCAATCCAGAAATGTGGCAGTGGCTTCTGATTAAATGATATTTTCACAGAACCGCTAGTTGCAATTTCGACGAGGCTCTCTTGTTCAGATATTGGTAAATGGACTGGAGGCAGGGCATGAAAGGGATAACGAATACAGTCGTTTGTGTCATCCGTTTCGGGAAAGTACCTGTGTAATTGGGCGCCCAACTCACTCAGGTGCTTCGCTATGTCACATTTGATATTGTCCATATGTTGTCCTTGTTAAGGCAGACAGAGAAGAGCTCAAACTTCTTAATCATAGCCTCAATTTTGTCCCGCATTTTGAATATAGTTGCGGAGAGTCCCTGTAATCCTAGATTCAGATCATTCAGACAAGAAACAACACCCAGATAGGCCAGTCGTGTGAGAACTCGTCATCATGCAAGCGGTCAGACAAGTCAAAATTATGGTCAGCAAAGAAAACTTTAAAGTGAGCTGCTGTTGGTTGGTTCCAAAGCTATAAACATGCATTTATTAATGTCTACACTTGTTTTCCCCACGTTTATTCCATTACAGTCACCTTAATACATACTTTGAAATGTTATGTGATCTAAACTTTTATTTTTAAATGTCAACTGCCCCTTAGAATCAACTGCTCTGGTTTTAAACGGTCTATGTGGCATCGATATGAGTCAGAAACATACATTCTAGTGTCAAAATTGACTGCAAAGTATAAATAGCATCATTTTGGTCATGAAGTCAGTCTTGTCCCAAACAGAGTTTTGTAAGTGAGTTCATCCGATTTAATGAGGGTTGGGTTTGGGTTATGATCGTGCCCACTAACACGAGAAAAGCAGCTGTGCTGATTACGAGAAAAGCAGCTGTGCTGATTGCGCTCTATCAGCTGCACGTGCTCTATCCAATCACAGCAGCCAGAACCTCCAGATAGTGATACAGACATACCCTATACGCAGCGCCTCAGACTTGTTTACATAAGACAACGCTCGCCAATGTTATGTTGAAATAACAGTTAGCCCTAAGCCCTTATTTATAGAGTGGCCACTTGCTGATGTGTTTGATAGGGATCACTTGAATCTGCCACTTTCTGTGGAAAAAAATGTGAATTTAGACATTCAGAGCGCACGTGTATCCCAAATGCAATTTGTCAAAATTCCAAAATCCATTTGTGAGCATCTTGTGTCCCTCTGGACCAGTTTTGTAACACGATTCGCTATGAAACACTATCAGACAGACACACACTCTGGTAATAGATATAGTGAGAAACTTGTAAAAATACAAGACGGCGCCAAAGCACAGCACACACATCGCCACTCGCCAATGACTTGATATGCTGAATGTAGCCTGGCTGCTCAATGTGCCTGCTAGCTACTACTTTATAGCTTAATTGACAAATAGGTATGATACTTTAGCTAGCTAGCAAATGATTTTGTGCATGGATAAAGTGTGTAGTTTTTGCTTTATTCATAATAGTTTGACAGCTTGTCACACCCTGATCAGTTTCACCTGTCCTTGTTATTGTTTCCACCCCCTCCACGTGTCGTTTGTTTTTCCAAGTGTATTTATCCCTGTGTTTCCTGTCTCTCTGTACCAGTTTGTCTTGTATGTCCAAGCCTACCGGTGGTTTTCCCATTTTCTTGTTTTGCCTTTTCTCCTTTTTCTAGTCATCCCGGATTTGACCATCGCCTGTTCTGGACTCTGTACCCGCCTGCCTAACCATTCTGCCTGCCCTGACCCTGAGCCTGCATGCCACTCTGTACCTCCTGGACTCTGATCTGGTTATGACCTTTTACCTGTCCACGACCATTCTCTTGCCTATTCCCTTTGGATTTATTAAACATCTTAAACTCCAACCATCTGCCTCCTGGGTCTGTGTTTGGGTCTTGCCTAGTGTCATGATACAGCTTGCAGATGAAGTTGTAGACATGTTATTGTTCTCATAAATCAGTCCTGAGTGTGCAGGGACTTTTCTGACTTGATAGACTGACAAATTTTCCATGCAATTTTTTTTACTTGAGAAATACTGCACCAAACACCTAATTCTGAAGATTTTTAGGAAGTGTATGAGGCTGTTGTTGCTACGGTGACTCAGGAGGGACAAACAGTACCTGTTAGGGTACAATCACATATCAATGAGCTAGATTTTTCATCGGATGTATAAATCTGAATGGGTGATGGGAGGAAACCCAGTGACTAGCAGTGGGAGATGATGGAGCGAGATGGATTTTGGCCAACATCCTGCAAATTTTCTCATTGATGAAACATTTCACCTCAATACCGTTTTCTGTTCCCTAAACTAGAATATGTTACAAACATTGTGGACTTTATTTGGAATATAAGTGTTTATTTGGAATACAAGGGTGAGTTATTGTTATTGCACACACTCACTTCACAGCGTAGGCATTCCCTAACGGAAATATGCAAATACATGCTAGAAGGCGCCAACAAGAAATCACTAGCTCGTGCTTGGCTCTGCCTACCTCCTTGCTTCTTCTGCCTAGGCCCCCAGTGTCTGGTCTAGCGCGTCAGCTACTGCTTAGCAATGGTGTTTAGTCCCAGGGTCCTTAGCTTAATGATGAGCTTGGAGGGTACAATGGTGTTGAACGCTGAGCTACAGTCAATGAACAGCATTCAGACGTAGCTATTCCTTTTGTCCAGGTGGGAAAGGGCAGTGTGCAGTGTCATGGCGATTGCATCGTCTGTGGATCTATTGAGGTGGAAAGCAAATTGAAGTGGGTCTAAGGTGTCAGGTAAGGTAGAAGTAATATGATCTTTAACTAGTCTCTCAAAGCACTTTATGATGAGAGAAGTGAGGGCTACGGGGCGATTAGTCATTTAGTTCAGTTTCCTTTGCTTTCTTGGGTACAGGAACTTTGGAGGACATCTTGAAGCAGTTGGGGACAGCAGACTGGGATAGGGAGAAATTGAATATGTCTGTAAACACTCCAGCCAGCTGGTCTGCACAAGTGAGAACTCAGAAATCTCTAACCCCACCCCCCACATCAGTGGGTTCAAAACAATTGGGAATTTAGGGTAAAAACAAGCTCTGATTACAGATAATCGTGAATGAATCTTTAATAATGATGAGTGAGAAAGTTAGAGACACACAAATAGCATACCCCTCCAAAAATGCAGCCCTCCCCTGTTGTCATGGTGAGATGTTAGCATGTCTTGGGGGTATATTTGTGTGTCTAACTTTCTCACTCAACATTATTCACGATTCATTCAGGATTATCTGTAATTATGGTAGCATCCACTTTAATGTAGAAGTGTTTAGAAACATAGAATCTTCTTAAAAGTGACTCCAAAATAACACAACACATTATTTACCATTAATTTATATTGGACACAAAATAATCTGAAACACAACCAAAACAAAAAGCAAATGCATCCAACCAATTTGTAGAGTCATAAACTTGATGTTTGTTGTGTGTATTCATTGTGTGCAATGCATATAGGACCAAATACTTAACCTATTACTACATTAATACACATACAACCCTTAAACAAAAATATTGCAGTTTTGAAACTGCAGTAAAAGTACGGTAACGGCAGTCGACTGTGGTATTTTGGACGCAGTAATTGCAGAAAAACTGCAGTTCAGTTATACTGCACCGAAACTGCAGTTACATTGCAAAACTACTGCAGTAAAAACAGTGTTATTTTGGATGCAGCATCTCAGACTGGCCAATAAAAAGAAAAGATTAAGATGGGCAAAAGAACACAAGACACTGGACAGAGATATGGCTTTTTCTTTGCAACTCTGCCTAGAAGGCCCGCATCTCGGAGTCGCCTCTTCACTGTTTTACGTTGAGACTGGTGTTTTGCGGGGTACTACTTAATGAAGCTGCCAGTTGAGGATCCTTTTCCTGTCAAAATGTAACAAGTACTTTTTTGTGTCAGTGAAAATGTATAGAGTAAAAAGTACATTATTTCCTTTAGGAATGTAGTGAAGTAAAAGTTTGAAAAAATATAAATAGTAAAGTAAAATACAGATACGCAACAAACAAAAAAAACTTAAGTAGTACTTTAAAGTATTTGTACTTAAGTACTTTACACCACTGCTGTAGACAACTGGGAACTCTGGAAACAAACTAGATCAAATCACAACGCCAGTGATCTTCACGTCGAAAAGTCGAAGCTCCAGAAAGATGGACGAAATTTCCGACTTGGAATTCCCGAGTTGGATGACCGTTCAAAATATTTTTCTCAGTCGGGGCTTGTTTTTATATATATATATATTTGAGAGTTTGTATGTCCTGAATGCACTGAAGTCGGAAGTCGAGGATTTCCGAGTTCCCAGTTTGCTGTTTTGAATAGGGCATAGCCGTCCAACATTCGTGCATTTGCTATGTCCTGTTATCAACAGTATATGCACAAATATAAATATACTATAATAATTAGGCTATACATTCTGACACTATTGAATTAAAATGTTATTTTTTTAAACGAGCCATTTACCATCTTTGGTGACAATGACTACTAAATAAAAGAAAATCAAAATGGGGCGCGTATGGAAAGCGTCATCATATAGAACGTCATCAGTAAGTAACCGTAAACGACATAATAAACGATTCGGAGTAGGCAATCCATCGGTCCTATCTGTGACTTGTCATGCTAACATGATGTGCAACACTATCTTTTTGACCCGAGACATTTCCACCAATCGTTGAATACTTTCTGGATGTTTATTATCTAGATATCGGCTTTACATATAAAGTATATTTTTAGTTGGTGTAAGCTATCAAACGATCTACTTCGCGACCTTTGCTTAATATCTACAGTACTGTAGTTGACGTTAGTGCTACCAGAAAATGTTCACCGGCATATAAGATAGTTAACTAGACCGCTCAATAGATAGTCAGCAAAGTTGCAAAATATACATATCGCGTTTAATTATCTCCGGAAAGTTACTAACGGTCGTTATTCTTTGCTTATTTACTTTAAATAATTGGGGATAATATATCAACAGCTCAAAACAAGAGTGATGGTGCTTCCCTTGGTGAATCTTTGTGCCAAAGAGGTTGTGAGTGATCACAGTTCCTCTCCGGGTTGGCTTGGTTGTGTACCCAGGGAACTGTACAGACCGCTTCTGGAGGCTGCCTTCACCAACTGCCGCCCGCTGGCTGTCGGGGAATTGGTGCAGCGATGGCCCGAGCGGACTCTGCGGGCTGGCGGCCGGAGGCAGGGGCAGAGTCCTCCAAATCGACTCTGTGTCCAGGCTCTTTTGCTCGCGGTGGTCAGAGGGTTGTCGGACAGAAGGTAACACACAATCAATCTTTGTTAGTTTACTTCTCTGAAACAACATTATCCAGCGATGTTAATGAGGTTTTTAATAATGGAAACAAAATACTTTTTAATAGTAAGATCAATCGACAACTTCACAGCCTACAATCTCCCAATGTCATAGAGGTAGCTCACATCAAAGATGGCATACATCCATGGGCACCAGACAATCTTTGTCCATGTTATCACTATTTTATTCCTAGGTGTGCTCTCGAGGTGCTGGACCTATGTGGGCTGCAGTGTGAGGAGGGAGGAGTGGGAGACCCAATGGGTGGTTGGTCACTGACCGTGGCCCTCAGCACCATGGTTGTACAGGCCAGGGCTGCAGCTCAGAAGGCCCTCGGGAGAGAGGGGGAACGGGAAAGGAAGAGAGTGCTGGCCATTGAAAGGGAGAGAGACGTGGTCAAACGAGAAAGAGGAGGAGGGTTACAGGAAGGAGAGGGAGGCGGGCTGCTGGTGGAGTCTGTGAGAAAAGAGAAAGAGGAGACATCGGGGTGTCTGCGGGAGGACCAGCAGGTGAAGGGGGTGAGGAGGAGGATGGAGATGGAGAGGAGAAAGGAGAGTGCAGCAGTGGCAGGTGGCAAGGGGGAGGCAGACTCTGAGGTAGACAGCGAGGTGGTGGTGTGTGTGAGGGCTGACCTCTTTGTGAATGCCCGCTCCTGGGAGCGTGTGCGCGCAGCCCTGGGTACGACAGGCCCCCTCAAGTTACAGTGCAGGTATGTCCGTGTGGAGGAGCTCTCTGTCTCCAGCATCGGATCTCTGCTAGACCTCCTACCCCGTCATGTCCTCCTGGGAGTGGACATCCGCTACAGCTGCCTGGGGGTGGCCGGCCTGGCTCTCCTCCTCCCTCAGCTCTCCATGTTCCCCATGCTGTGCTCCTTGCGCCTGCACTATTGCAACCTGGACATCCGCAGAGACATGGCTGGCCAGGAGGGGGCAATGAAGGACATGTCCCAGGGGCTGGGGAAGCTCAGTCAGCTGCGCCGCCTCAGCCTCACTGCCCTCCGGCTGCCTGGACACCTCCGCATGCTGCTCAGGTAGGACAAGCTCTCCATTGTCTCTAGCATGTGGTCTGTAAAGATGGAGGTTGTGTGTGCATATTCTCATGAACAGCTTGAACTGTGTCTCATGTATTTGTTCCCTCTCCCACTTGTTCCCCATCCTCCTACTTGTTCCCTGTTCCCTAGCTCTTTCCCTCAGCCGCTGGAGGTGCTGGAGCTTCCCTACCTGAGCCTAACCCCCGCCGACCTCTCCTATCTATCCTGCAGCCCGCACGCCTCCTCACTGCAGCAATTGGACCTGAGTGAGAACAGGCTGGATGAGTTGGCGTTGCCCTCGGTGCGTCGCCTCCTCTCCCAGGCGTCCAGCTGCCTCATGCAACTTTCCCTGAGTGGCTGTGGTCTCACCGACGGCCTGTTGGCGGCAATGCTCCCGTCGCTCAGCTGCTGCCGGGGCCTGAAGAGCCTAGGCCTCGCCTTGAACCCGCTCTCCATGGCCGGGCTCCTGGACCTGGTGAGGACGGCGGTCAGGATGCCCTCCCTCCGACAGCTTCTGTACCCCAATCCCCTGGAGGACTACCAGCCTGGGCTGCCCCCCATGCCCTCCAGTGCCCAGCTGCTGGACTGGCCCTTGGATGAGCTGGTGGAGGTCCACGAGGCCACCAGTCTCCAACTGGACAGGGTGGTGATGGAGAGTGGCCGCTCGGACCTGTTACTGACCTGCGACCTTCTCAACTACAATAAAGACTTGGTGGAGCAGTGAGGTCATTGGAAGAATGACCCCCTCCAATTTTAAAACCACATGACTGTACACGTGCCTGCCTACTGTCAATCATTCATAATAATTCGTCCTAAATTGTCAATGTTTTTATACCTCAGTATTGTTGGAAATGCTTTTTAAATATAGAACAGAAGCTGGTGAGGGGAGGACAGCTCACAAGTAATGGCTGGGATGGAACAGCATGTGTTTGAAACCGTTCCATTGATTCTGTTCCATTAATTCCTATGAGCCTGGTCTCCGATTTTAATGTCCCACCAGCCACTACAGGCAGAATAATTCTGATTACACTATTCAGTCATCTAGATTTGTGTTACGAACTGATTATTCAACCGTTTCAGAGGAGCATTAGGATCTTACAGAAAAACACACTTCAATGGGTGCTTACTAAAAAGCCAACTCAAATACGGTGTACTTATTTACTTATACAGTTGTTGGATACACTGTATGTCCGTTTGTGCCAAATGACGGGTAGGTTGGGTAGGTTATTGTATATTCTCAAAGTATAAGAAGTGGTAACAGTTCGGATAGAGAGAGATCATCAGCCCAGTCCCAATCCCACTGAGCTACGGTTACAGCTTTTACCCTACCGTCATGTGCCTTCCTGTCTGCCACCAGTGCCCGTGCAAGTCTGTTGTCCAGAAAGGGCAGTCTGAATGGTGGTTACACAGACCCCGATAATCCCTATCTAGTTTGTTTTTGGAAACCATTTAATCGTGTGATATGTTAACAGCTTATTGGAAATACAGCAATCTGATTATGAGTGCGTTAGACTTGTCTGTGTGTGGAAGGTGTCGGCTTTATAAGTGTGTTTAAAGCTTTATATGAATTGCGACGAGGTGGATATTTCTCATGAAAATTATATATATTTTCTATGGCATTATCTTCTCTGCTGAAGAAGTTTCTTTAGGGATAGATGGACATTTACTGGGTGGGTGTGGGGGGGGGGCTGGTCCAACTCATGGTGTCATAAAAAAAAATGCACCCCCCTCCCCAACATAAAAAAATATTTTCACAAGACACTCCCTTTGCACTGTAAAGTAAATGTAATAGCCTCCTCCCTCTTAGAATTGACTAAAAATGATGTTTATGACCAAAAATGACTATAACTGTAGCGACCCTGTGTTTATGAACGTGGATATCGACCTTGTCACTTCAGCATGCTTTTGTAGCAGGCCCACGGGCCAGAAGGCTAATGGGTTCGCCGACCACCACAGGCGAGCTCACTCTCCCTGCCTGTTTCATTACACTATGATCAGAGCCAACTGCAGTCAATGCTTAGCTAGGGGTAATCAGATGTTCACCATTTTGATGCTGTATTTATAAATATATAAAATACATGCATTGAATTTTCCACCAACAGGTGTCTGTGCCAATGCACCACACAACCAATAAACAAAGCATACTGACTTCATGCACTTCAATAGCATGGTTTGTGTTTTCACCACAATAAATAGCCTGTCAATTTTGACAAACAGAAATACATCCCTCTCTACCTTGTAGGCTTAACCAGTATAAAAGGCTTGGCTTGACAATCTCCGAATGTCATTAAACTTTTTGGTGTTTTGTAACAGATGTCTCTTTCCATTTGTCAATTGGCTGCTGCACAGTTTGGATTGATTGATTTTTGTCAGTAAAAGAAATACATATATACATAATTTTTATTTCTATTGTGGTGCCTATTTTTAACATACAGTTGCAGTCTGAAGTTTATATACACTTAGGTTGGAGTTATTAAAACTCGTTTTTCAACCACTCCACACATTTCTTGTTAACAAACTATAGTTTAGGACATCTACATTGTGCATGACAAGTCATTTTACAGACAGATTATTTCACTTATAATTCATTGTATTCCAGTAGGTCAGAAGTGTACATACACTAAGTTGACTGCCTTTTATCAGCTTGGAAAATTCCAGAAAAGGATGTCATGGCTTTAGAAGTTTCTGATAGGTTAATTGACATCATTTGAGTCAATTGGAGGTGTACCTGTGGATGTATTTCAAGGCCTACCTACAAACTCAGTGCCTCTTTGCTTGACATCATGGGAAAATCTAAATAAATCAGCCAAGACCTCAGAAAATAAATTGTAAACTTCCACAAGTCTGGTTCATCCTTGGGAGAAATTTCCAAATGCTTGAAGGTAGCACGTTCATCTGTACAAACAATAGTACGCAAGTACAAACACCATGGGACCACGCAGTCATCCTACCGCTCAGGAAGGAGACGCGTTCTGTCTCCTAGAGATGAAAGCACTATGATGCAAAAAGTGCAAATCAGTCCCAGAACAGCAGCAACGGACCTTGTGAAGATGCTGGAGGAAACAGGTACAACATTATCTATGTTCACGGTAAAACAAGTCCTATATCAACATAACCTGAAAGGCCGTTCAGCAAAGAAGAAGCCACTGCTCCAAAACCGCCCCAAAAAAGCCAGACTACGGTTTGCAACTGCACATGGGGACAAAGATCATACTTTTTGGAGGAATGTCCTCTGGTCTGATGAAACAAAAATATAACTGTTTTGCCATCATGACCATTGTTATGTTTGGAGGAAAAGGGGGGAGGCTTGCAAGCCAAAGAACACCATCCCAACCGTGAAGCACTGGGGTGGCAGCATAATGTTGTGGGGGTGCTTCACAAACTAGATGGCATCATGAGAAGGAAAATTATGTGGATATATTGAAGCAACATCAAGACATCAATCAGGAAGTTAAATCTTGGTCGCAAATGGGTCTTCCAAATGGACAATGACCACAAGCATACTTTGAAAGTTGTGGCAAAATGGCTTAAGGACAACAAAGTCAAGGTATTGGAGTGACCATCACAAAGCCCTGACCTCAATCCTGTAGGAAATATGTGGTCAGAAGTGAAAAAATGTGTGCAAGCAAGGAGGCCAACAAACGTGACTCAGTTACACCAGCTCTGTCAGGAGGAATGGGCCACAATTCACCCAACTGATTGTGGGAAGCTTGTGGAAGGCTACCCAAAACATTTGACCCAAGTTAAAAAATTTAAAGGCAATGCTACTGTAACCAATGTGAAATGGCTAGCTAGTTAGCGGGGTGCGCGCTAATAGCGTTTCAATCGGTGACGTCACTCCCTCTGAGACCTTGAAGTAGTTGTTTCACTTGCTCTGCAAGGGCTGTGGCTTTTCTGGAACGACGGGTAACGATGCTTCAAGGGTGGCTGTTGTCTGTGTGCAGAGGGTCCCTGGTTCAAGCCCAGGTAGGGGCAAGGAGAGGGACGGAAACTATACTGTTACACTCAATTGGTATTTGGTCATGTATGTAAACTTCTGACCCACTGGGAATGTGATGAAAGAAACAAAAGCTGAATGAAATAATTCTCTGTACTATCATTCTGACATTTCACATTCTTAAAATAAAGTGGTGATCGTAACTGACCTAAGATGGAATTTTTACTAGGATTAAATGTCAGGAATTGTGAAAAACTGAGTTTAAATGTATTTGGCTAAGGTGTATGTACACTTCTGACAAACTGTAAATACATATATAATTACATAGATTACAGAGATAGAGATAAAAAAAAATCTCAACCTCCAGATGAGTATGAGCGGGGAGTTCTTACAGGCTTGTTTCCATCCATTTGGTGACAAATTTTCATGCTTATATTCTAAAATCTTCATAAAAGCAATATGCTATTTCCGAGTTTTCTTTAGGAATCAATACACTAGGGATGTTGGCCAAATGGGCCACATTTACATGTCCTTAAAAACAGCTATAACATATTTTAGGCCACTTTCCTAAAATAATAATTGTCCACCTTCACAGTTCAGCTGTCATGAGATTTGAGCACTAAATGTATCAGGGCATTGCATGCATAGGCCAATAGGCTTAGGTGTCCACTGTATACAAAACATTAGGAGTTCAACAAGGGTTCTTCTAAGATCCTCAAAGTTCTTTGAAGAACCTCAGTGTTCTTGGCACTGAAAATTGCCCCCGAAAGGTTCTTCCAAGAACTCTATAGGAGGTGGGGTTCATCGAGGAGCCTCCTTAGTTGGAGAGGGTTCTTGCAGGAACCTAACTTCCCAGCTGAAACTTTTGGATTTTAATTTGAAAGGACAGCGGGTGCAGGCACTTTAAAGATCTCCTCAATTTAAGGTAAGGTTTGTCCCAGAAAATGGACACAATTCAATGGATTTCTATCAACAAAGAGGTAAGAATATGTAGGCTATAAGAATAGGGTAGCTGTATTGGGTGCAAATGACTGAACTGCTCACTTTTGTGTCTGTGTCTGCAGGTAAACAGACAAGGAGGCATACAATTGGTATTGGTATCTTTATGCAGATCACATTTACCATCCTGCATCCTTACCTCCCATAGGCCTCTACATTATGGACAAGGTATGTGTATGAAAAACATTAAACACGTTTTTTCATTCACATTTACCTCAAAAAACAAGGTATGAATACCATCATGTGCATGTTTTGGTCATCATCTGTATAATTGATTTTTTGGGGGATTGACAGACTTCACACTCCCTACACCTCTGATGGATATAATAGGAAACCTGTTTGATCACCATGCACTGCAAAATCATTCTGGCTATGGATACAGAGAACATCAGCACACCAGAGGACATACCCAAAATAATTGGGGCTCTGCTAGGAGTTTACCTCATATTTAGATTTTTTAATTCTGCTTTGTCAGAAAAATCATAATAAACACTGACAACTAAAATATTGTTATGCATATTATTATTATTATTATTATTATTATTATTTATTAATAATAGGGGAGGGGGGGTAGCTAAAAATATTACCACAGAATGTTCTTCAAAAGGAGGATCCATTAAAAGCGATTATTTGAAGAAGTTACAGGGGTTCTGTCACGTGTGCTTCCTCTCCGGCCTCTAGGCCACCAGGCTGCTCGTTAGGGCGCACACCTGTCACCAGCATTAGGCACATAATGACATTCACTTGGACTCCATCACCTCCTTGATTACCTGCCCATTATATGTCACTCCCTTTGGTTTCTTCCCCAGTCGTCATTGTTCCTGTTCTAGGTCGGTGCGTGGTTTCTTGTTTTGTTCTTTTATTTATTAAATATATTCACTACCTGAACTTGCTTTCCGACTTTCAGTGTACATCGTTACAGGTTCCCCCAATTTCATTTTGAAGAACCCCTAAAGGATACTCCATGAACCTTTTCTTTTTAGAGAGTATTAAATTAATATTTTAATATAAATAATATTTATATACAGTACCAGTCAAAAGTTTGGACACATCTACTCATTCAAGGGTTTTTCTTTATTTTCTATGCTGTAGAATAATAGTGAAGACATCAAAACTATGAAACAGCACATTGAATAATGTAGTAACCAAAAAAGTGTTAAACAAATCAAAATCTATTTTAGATTCTTCAAAGTAGCCACCCTTTGCCTTGATGACAGCTTTGCACACTCATGAGGTATTCACCTGGAATGCATTTAAATTAACAGGTGTACCTTTGTAGAATTAAAAGTACATTTGTGGAATTTCTTTCCTTAATGCGTTTGAGCCAATTAGTTGTGTTGTGACAAGGTAGGGTGGTATACAGAAGATAGCCCTATTTGGTCAAATACCAAGTCCATACTATGGCAAGAACAGCTCAAATAAGCTAAGAGAAATGACAGTCCATCATTACATTAAGACATGAAGGTTAGTCAATTTTTTAAAAGTGCAGTCGCAAAAAACATCAAGAGCTATGATGAGACTGGCTGTCATGAGGACCGCCACAGGAAAGGAAGACCCCGAGTTACCTCTGCTGCAGAGGATAAGTTCATTAGAGTTAACTGCACCTCAGATCACAGCCCAAAGAAACGCTTCACAGTATCAAATAACAGATACATCTCAACACCAACTGTTCAGAGGAGACTGTGTGAATCAGGCCTTCATGGTTGAATTGCTGAAAAAAAAACACTACTGAAGGACACCAATAACAAGAAGAGACTTGCTTGGGCCAAGAAACACGAGCAATGGACATTAGACAGGTGGAAATCTGTCCTTTGGTCTGATGGGTCCAAATTTGAGATTTTTGGTTTCAACCGCCGTGTCTTTGTGAGATGCAGAGTAGGTGAACGGATGATCTCCGCATGTGTGGTTCCCACTGTGAAGCATGGAGAAGGAGGTGTGATGGTGCTTTGCTGGTGACACTGTGATTTATTTCAAATTCAAGTCACACTTAACCAGCATGGCTACCACAGCATTCTGCAGCAATACGCCATCCCCATCTGATTTGCGCTTAGTGGGACTATCATTTGTTTTTCAACAGGACAATGACCCAACACAACTCCAGACTGTGTAAGGGCTATTTGACCAAGAAGGAGAGTGATGGAGTGCTGCATCAGATGACCTGGCCTCCACAATCAACCGACCTCAACCCAATTGAGATGGTTTGGGATGAGATGGACCGCAGAGTAAAGGAAAAGCAGCCAACAAGTGCTCAGCATATGTGGGAACCCCTTCAAGACTGTTGGAAAAGCATTCCAGGTGAAGCTGGTTGAGAGAAGACTAAGAGTGTGCAAAGCTGTTATCAAGGGATAGGGTGACTGTTTTGAAGAATCTAAAGTTTAAAATATATTTGGATTTGTTTAGCCCTTTTATGGTTACTACATGTACATGTATATACATATATATCTACATGTATATACAGTATATCACAAAAGTGAGTACACCCCTCACATTTTTGTAAATATATGAGTATAACTTTTCATGTGACAACACTGAAGAAATGACACTTTGCCACAATGTAAAGTAGTGAGTGTACAGCTTGTATAACAGTGTAAATTTGCCGTCCGCCCAAAATAACTTAACACACAGCCATTAATGTCTAAACCGCTGGCAACAAAAGTGAGTACACCCCTAAGTGAAAATGTCCAAATTGGGCCCAAAGTGTCAATATTTTGTGTGGCCACCATCATTTTCCAGCACTGCCTTAACCCTCTTGGGCATGGAGTTCACCAGAGCTTCACAGGTTGCCACTGGAGTCCTCTTCCACTCCTCCATGACGACATCACAGAGCTGGTGGATGTTAGAGACCTTGCACTCCTCCACCTTCCGTTTGAGGATACCTCACAGATGCTCAATAGGGTTTAGGTCTGGAGACATGCTTGGCCAGTCCATCACCTTTACCCTCAGCTTCTTTAGCAGGGCAGTGGTCACCATGGCGGTGTGTGTGGGGTCGCTATCAAATTGGAAAACTGCCCTGTCCAGTCTCCGAAGGGAGGGGATCATGCTCTGCTTCAGTATGGCACAGTAGATGTTGGCATTCATGGTTCCCTCAATGAACTGTAGCTCCCCAGTGCCGGCAGCACTCATGCAACCCCATACCATGACACTCCCACCACCATGCTTGACTGTAGGCAAGAAACACTTGTCTTTGTACTCCTAACCTGGTTGCCGCCACACACGCTTGACACCATCTGAACCAAATAAGTTTATCTTGGTCTCATCAGACCACAGGACATGGTTCCAGTAATCCATGTCCTTAGTCTGCTTGTCTTCAGCAAACTGTTTGCGGGCTTTCTCGTGCATCATATTTAGAAGAGGCTTCCTTCTGGGACGACAGCCATGCAGACCAATTTGATGCAGTGTACGGCGTATGGTCTGAACACTGACAGGCTGACCCCCCACCCCTTCAATCTCTGCAGCAATGCTGGCAGCACTCATACGTCTATTTCCCAAAGACAACCTCTGGATATGACGCTGAGCACTGTGCACTCAACTTCTTTGGTCGACCATGGCGAGGCCTGTTCTGAGTGGAACCTATCCAGTTAAACCGCTGTATGGTCTTGGCCACCGTGCTGCAGCTCAGTTTCAGGGTCTTGGCAATCTTTGTATAGTCCAGGCCATATTTATGTAGAGCAACAATTATTTTTTTCAGATCCTCAGAGAGTTCTTTGCCATGAGGTGCCATGTTGAGCGTCTAGTGACCAGTCAGTATGAGGGAGTGTGAGAGCGATGACACCAAATTTAACACACCTGCTCCCCATTCACACCTGAGACCTTGTAATGCTCAACTGTGAATGGTCCAAAAAAAGTGTAAAGGGAAGCCAATTTGGATTTGCTTTGATCACAGGGAAATATGTCATCGACAGAAACAACTTGAATTGTTGCATCTCGTTGTGTTGTTGTCCTCCAGTGACTAGTTAGCTTGCTAAAATTGTCCCTTTACTAAATTAGCCATGGATGGAGATAGGGATTTGGACTTCTGGTTTTACTTAATGCTCCATACTGGCCAATGATTATAACAGCGATTCTGATCCAACCATAAATTCATACATTGTGCCCCTGGCCTGAGAGGATGGAAGTTCAACATGTAGCTAGATGTAGAAAGCTAATGTTAACTCGCTAACGTTGCCCGTGAAAGGAAGTTAGGCTAGCGAGCAAGCATTTTATCCAGGTAGTCTAGGACAACAAAACATAAAAGTGTGTACTGTAAGACAGAGTCATGGACTGTTTCGTCAACATGAAAGAGAGGAGGATGGCATTGGTGTTTTTCTACAAGTAGCGTGAGTCAACATGTTTTTTCTACTTGCACGAACGCACACACACACACAAATCTGAACCATGGACAGCCACATCATATTTAGCTTACGTTGATTGGACTAAATTGTTTTCGGTATATTTTAGTTGTCACTGTATTAGACTAAGCATAGGTGATTTGATGATGTTGAAATGTTGAAGTTGAAATGGTGCTGGAATAGTGGAGGCAGCTCCTGTTTTCTTTGTGAGTTGCGGTAACTGTCACGCCCTGACCAATGAGCCCAGTAGGTCAATGAGCCCAGTTTGTTCGCCGAGGGGCTGGAGAGCCGTTCATGAATGAGTGTCTGCAGGCAAAAGTGAACCATGATGGTTCTTGCAAGTGTGGGGCTGCATTTCTGCAAATGGAGTTGAGGATTTGGTTAGAATTAATGGTCTCCTCAATGCTGAGAAGTACAGGTAGATACGTATCCATCATGCAATACCATCAGGGAGGCATCTGATTGGCCCCAAATTTATTCTGCAGCATGGCAACAACCCCAAACATACAGAGAAAGTCATTAAGAACTATCTTCAGTGTAAAGAAGAACCAGGTGGATGGTATGGCCCCCAAAGAGCCCTGATCTCAACATCATAGTCTGCCTGGGATTACATGAACAGAGAGAAGCACCTGAGGCTGTCTAAATCCACAGAAGAACTGTGGTTAGTTCTCCAAGATGTTTGGGCCTTGTTAGATTTGTCTTCTCTTCAACATGTCTATTTTTGAAAGCATTCTTACTTTACAGATTTTTTTCACACCTGCCTAATACTTTTGCACAGTACTGTATATTTTCCAAACTGCAATATAAGCTTATATTTATATTAAAGCAAACAATAAACAAAATATCTCTGGCATATCAGTTCATATCGCGTCCATGTTGTCCATGGAACAACACACAACAGTTTCATTTTTACAGGCGTTTACAGTCATTCAAACTTTATTTGTAATGAGTGAATCAAGTGATATACAATAAGAAAAAAGATCTATACAAGAGATGTTTAATTCAAACAAGAGTATATCTGTTTGGCTGGTCTTTGTCGGGGGAAAGGGAAAAGTCTTGGGTGCGGGGAATAATATCTTGCTGCCTGGGAGGCTGTGTCATCTATAGTAGTGTACATAGGAGCGCTCCAGGATGAAGTAACGTCGCGGGGAGGCCTTCAAACAGTGCTGGTCCACAGGGAAAGGAAAGGGGGACAGGCTGACCCTCGGCAGGGGCAGGGTGAGGAACGGGTTGAAGCCCATGAGGACAGGGCGGTTTGGGAGAGGGGGCAGGATCACACCTGTTTTAAAATAAGAGAGACTAAGATCAGACCTCTTGACTTTACAGCATTATCCTAAAAAATATATATATATTTTTTTAACTGTTCCTCATCAATCGACACACAAAACCCAATAATGACAACGCGAAAACAGGTTAAGAAAATTTTGCAATTGTATTAAAGATTTAAAAAACAGAAAGACCTTATTTACATACTGTTTACATTTACATTTACATTTAAGTCATTTAGCAGACGCTCTTATCCAGAGCGACTTACAAATTGGTGCATTCACCTGTTGAAGTCGGAAGTTTACATACACCTTAGTCAAATACATTTAAACTCAGTTTTTCACAATTCCTGACATTTAATCCAAGTAAGAATTCCCTGTTTTAGGTCAGTTACGATCACCACTTTATTTTAAGAATGTGAAATGTCAGAATAATAGTAGAGATAATTATTTATTTCAGCTTTTATTCATTTCATCACATTCCCAGTGGGTCAGAAGATTGCATACACTCAATTAGTATTTGGTAGCCTTTAAATAGTTTAACTTGGGTCAAACATTTCGGGTAGCCTACCACAAGCTTCCCACAATAAGTTGGGTGAATGTTGGCCCATTCCTCCTGACAAAGCTGGTGTAACTGAGTCAGATTTGTAGGCCTCCTTGCTCGCACACGCTTTTTCAGTTCTGCCCACAAATGTTCTATAGGACTGAGGTCAGGGCTTTGTGATGGCCACTTCAATACCTTGACTTTGTTAAGCCATTTTGCCACAACTTTGGAAGTATACTTGGGGTCATTGTCCATTTGGAAGACCCATTTGCGACCAAGTTTTAACTTCCTGACTGATGTCTTGAGATGTTGCTTCAATATATCCACATAACTTTTGTTCCTCATGATGTGATCCATTTTGTGAAGTGCACCAGTCCCTCCTGCAGCAAAGCACCCCGACAACATAATGCTGCTACCCCCGTGCTTCACGGTTGGGATGGTGTTCTTCGGCTTGAAAGCTTCCCGCTTTTTCCTCCAAACATAACGATGGTCATTATGGCCAAACAGCTCTATTTGTGTTTCATCAGACCAGAGGACATTTCTCCAAAAAGCATGGCCTTTGTCCCCATGTGCAGTTTTGGATGGAGGTTTTGGAGCAGTGGCTTCTTCCTTGAGGAGCGGCCTTTCAGGTTATGTTGATATAGGACTCATTTTACTGTGGATATAGATACTTTTGAACCTGTTTCCCCCAGCATCTTCACAATGTCCTTTTCTGTTGTTCTGGGATTGATTTGCACTTTTCGCAACAAAGTACTTAATCTCTAGGAGACAGAACGCGTCTCCTTCCTGAGCGGTATGACGGCTGTGTGGTCCCATGGTGTTTATACTTGCGTACTATTGTTTGTACAGATGAATGTGGTACCTTCAGGCATTTGGAAATTGCTCCTAAGGATGAACCAGACATGTGGAGGTCTCCATTTTTTTTTCTGAGGTCTTGGCTGATTTCTTTTGATTTTCCCATCATGTCAAGCAAAGAGGCACAGAGTTTGAAGGTAGGCATTGAAATACATCCACAGGTACACCTCCAATTGAATCAAATTATGTAACTGAGCCTATCAGAAACTTTTAAAGCCATGACATCATTTTCTGGAATGTTCCATGCTGTTTAAAGGCACACTCAACTTAGTGTATGTAAACTTCTGACTCACAGGAATTGTGATACAGTGAATTATAGTGAAATAATCTGTCTGTAAACAATTGTTGGAAAAATTCCTTGTGTCATGCACAAAGTAGATGTCCTAACCGACTTGCCAAAACAATAGTTTGTTTACAAGAAATTTGTGGAGTGGTTGAAAAACGAGTTTTAATGACTCCAACCTAAGTGTATGTAAACTTCCGACTTCAACTGTAAGTACTCAGACCCTTTGCTATGAGACTCGAAATTGAGCTCAGGTGCATCCTGTTTCCATTGATCATCCTTGAAATGTTTCTACAACTTGATTGGAGTCCACTTGCGGTACATTTAATTGATTGGACATGATTTGGAAAGACATACACCTGTCTATATAAGGTCCCACAGTTGACAGTGCATGTCAGAGCAAAAACCAAGCCATGAGGTTGAAGGAATTGTGACAGAATTGTGTCGAGACAGGGTACCAAACAATTTATGCAGCATTGAAGGTCCCCAAGAACACAGTGGCCTCCATCATTCTTAAATGGTAAAAGTTTGGAACCACCAAGACTCTTCCTAGAGCTGGCCGCCCGGCCAAACTGAGCAATTGGGGGAGAAGGGCCTTCTTGGTCAGGGAGGTCACCAAGAACCCGATAGCCACTCTGACAGAGCTCCGGAGTTCATCTGTGGAGAACCTCCCAGAAGGACAACCATCTATGCAGCACTCCACCAATCATGCCTTTGTGGTAGAGTGACCAGACAGAAGCCACTCCTCAGTAAAAGGCACATGACAGCCCACTTGGAGTTTGTCAAAAGGCACCTAAAGACTCTCAGACCATGAGAAACAAGATTCTCTGGTCTGATGAAATTGCCAAGCGTCACGTCTGGAGGAAACTTGCCACAGTCATGACTGTCTTGTGAAGATCACAATGGGTCAGATCAGCTTGGCAATTGCTGACAATAACCAGACCTTCTCTCACCCACAGACGGGAGGAGGGAACTGGTGTGGGGGGGGGTTTGACCCCTCCACACCTGGTTGTAAATTAAGCAGAAGAGGACTTGCTCTCTACCCTCCAGTATTGGCTAAAGGAATATCCCTTTGTCTCCAGAGACTTTTGCCCACCTGAAACTCTAATGTCCAAAAAGTGAATAATGGAACAATAATTCTAACATAAAGAATGTGGGGAATGATCAGTGGGGAGATGAAGAAAACTAATATTATATTGTTTTTCATTTTGTGATGTCATTAAAAACTGTATGGACGAAATACTGTAACTTGGAAAGGATACCCCTTTATCTGTCAAGTTTCCATCCAATATGTTGTGCATATGAGGAATGTATTGTTGTTAAGCTAGGAATGTGATTTTAGGAGTCATAAGAGATCATGTGCAAAGGATATAAATAGAAGTTAAGTAGCCACGCCCCGAGTGAGGTCATAAAAAGCCTTGGTAATTAAATTAACTTAAGACTAGAAAAAGAGTAGAGCGGTCTCTACACATCTGACATGGTTGGAACTTTGAACCTCAACACGAGGTGAAAAAAATGAACTCACCTACTGTACCAGACCAGGACATCGCCAGTCTGCAGAGGCGCATGTAAAGTGGTTTGGAACTTTGACTATCTACCTGAGGTGGAGAGAGGATAAGTCCCCTCTCAGACAATCACTGGTACAGCTAAGTAGCTGTTCTGAGGAATGAACACCCAATGCAGACCGGACAACTAAGAAGGACAGTGACCTCTTGTCTGGAGTCACGTCTGGAGGAAACCTGGCACGATCCCTACGGTGAAGCATGGTGGTAGCAGTATCATGCTGTGAACCCGATCGAACATCTCTGGAGAGACCTGAAAATAGCTGTGCAGCAACTCACCCCATCCAACCTGACAGAGCTTGAGAGGATCTGCAGAGAAAAATGGGAGAAACTCCCCAAATACAGGTGTGCCAAGCATGTAGCATCATACCCAAGACAACTCGAGGCTGTAATCGCTGCCAAAGGCGCTTCAACAAAGTACTGAGTAAAGGGTCTGAATACTTATGTAAATATAATATTTAAAAAATATATATTCTAGAAATTTGCACAAATGTCTGAAAAACTATTTTTACTTTGTCATTATGGACTATTGTGTGTAGATTGATGAAGACAGAAAATGATTTACATTTTAGAATAAGGCTGTAACATAATGTGGAAAAAGTCAAGGGGTCTGAACACTTTTCGAATGCACTGTATACAAGCTCTATGCTGAGATGGTTGTTAAGAACTATTGATTGAATGGATATTCCGTTCACCATACCACGGAGGGCTAAACCTTACCTGGAGGCTTGCGTATCCTGGACATGCTGTAGGTCTCTCCAAGACGATGGATTGGCTTAGATCTAGATAAGAATGCACGCACACAACGAAGCAATGCGTCAGAAAATTGCGCTACGAGCTAAAAAGGTGAGGTATGTGACATTTGTTTACGTGATGGAGGGGGGGGGTACATCTGTCTGGTACCTGGAGGATTCAGGGAGACGCAATACTGTGTCTTTGCGCCCCTCTGGTGGGACAGTCTGCGCCTTCAAAAACATATCCCTTTTGACAGAGCAGAAGTAGTTGAGCACATCCACTGGGGTGAAGAGGTTCTTCCCTGCATTCTTCAGGAACAGAGACTTGTTCTGGCCCTGCAGATCAAAGAGAGGGGAGACCAGATATCAGTGGTTGCTGGTGGCATTAGAAGTCAGAGGGGCTCATAGTAATGGCTGTAATGGAATTATGGA